>NC_142386.1:12570183-12852683 GCF_059441005.1 Hippichthys cyanospilos | reverse complement strand
ATGTATTTTAATGATCACAATACAAATAAAACGAACAAGACTTACCTTCCGGAATTTCTTTACCGTGCAGAAAACAAGGCAGGTGAAGTATTGCTTCTGGAACTTTGCCGGTACAAACACCTGTTTTGGGTGAAAAAAACGACCTAAATATAAATACAACGCCTGGCAAGCACAAACACTTCGGAGGGATGAAGAAGCTTGGAAGAAGCTAAAGGTGGCTTCACGGCGCCCTCCCCAGATTTTAGCTTTCAATTCCACCATAAAAGCCTTTAGATGGCAATGTTTCCCACGTTTGCATGACAAAAGCCTCCGCTTTTCAATCACCCTAATATATTATTTATCAGTGTGAATGGCATTGAGTTTCTCACCTGATTCCTAATATATACTGTGCCAGCTGTCAATTGAGACCCATTTTGAAAAAGCCGAAAAAAATGGAATAAATTCAGTTTGAAATGACTGAAAATGACAGTTTGCTCTCTAATGTGAGAAGTTGGGTGTCCTCTGTTTCTGTGTGGAACGCCAAATAGCTGAAAGCCTGTCATTACACGCGCAAGTTAAATTGAGATCTACGTGTGCCACATGTCTATTTATTGCTCATTCTTCACTGGAGCTTTTTCCTCGAAGGCTGACCGCTTCGCTGATTTAGTGAAGACCATTCTCGACGCTCAGAGGAAGTCACAGTTCTCCTTGCAATTGCGGCCAAAGCTCTACTTGGTAGCATTTAAAAAAAAAAAAAAAAGATAGAAAAAAAGAAAGGGCTTGTTTGCACCATGAAACTGCACAACAACTTCCTGTGTGTGTTTGTTTGCGTGTACATCCGTGCATGTCTAAAAAGTATCTTAATTCAGCCTGATCTTTGGGGAAATGTACCTTCTTGCTTGTAGCCTGCTGGGAACTGTTGACGCTTGTCAAAATATAGCCTCTGGACACACGCTCACACTCAAACTCACAAACACAAATGGGACGCAAACAGGGTTATGGCCTCAAACAAGACTTTGGGTTTAAAAGGAGGGTCTCAAATTATAGTTAGGGTTTCAAAACAGAGTTCAAATTTTAAGCAAGAATTAAGGTTTTAATGAGGAGTTTTATGTCAGGGTTCAGGTTTCAATTTAGGATTTCAAGTCAGGATTAGAATTTCAATTTATGAATTCAACCCATCTAGGCGGGACTAAGTCTGTAGAGTTGCTTAGTTTAAAGCCTTCTCAAATGGGCTGCCTCCCTTCTTGCCTCCCTGCAGGTGTTCTATTTTCCAGGTACTCGGAATCAGGCACCAGCGCCGGGGGAGTAGCATCTTTGCATGGCTGTTGCACTCGCAATTTGGAAATGTTGCGATCGGGCAGAGGTTGAGCTCTATGTGATCTATCTCTCTGTGGTTTTCTCTGATGGAGGCCTTCAGTGCTGGTGTCAAATGCCACTTTTGTTCCAAAGGTCTGTTCTTCTTCCTATGTCAACCAGCCTCCACATACGTCTCGTTTTGTGGTGCCACCTGGTGATGCCGGGACCTCTGCTGAGTTCTTGTGTCCTGTGGGGACTCTATGCTTTTATGTGGATGCTTGGTCACCTTTAAATAACCTCTCAAATTTTCATTTCATATGTAGCTGCCCCTCGGGTATTCTCTGTCACTCTAGACTGTTTTGAATGCAGTTACTTTGATGGACATTTGTGCTGCCGCTGCTTCCTGGTAGTCAGCTACCACTTTCACCAGGTTTCATTTTGTTAATGCTGCCCATCCTCTGGCCATGATATTTGGTTAATCAGGGGGATCTCAGTGAGGTTCCTCGTGGCCTTGTTGTTATTCGTCATTCCGCGCTTTGAACTATGCCTCTGGTAGGATGTGCAAAACAGAATGACAGTGGAGTGTATAAAGGTGGTACAACAAGCCCTGAATGACCGCCAGTGTGCCTTGTCACTTGGAATCTCCGTCTCTGTGTTGTTCACGCGAGTAGCTTCTGAAGGACAGACTTCCAGGTGACACAGGCTTTAATACACTCCGTGGGTCACTATTGACGTTTGTTGGTATGCATTCTGGACGTGGGCTCGTGTGAAGGGCTTATTCTGTGCTTTAAGCATTTCCGCTAGCGGTCATCCGCAGCTCATAGAGCCACTGTTACAAATGTATCTGTTGATTTTATGTCATGTATTTCAGTTATGTATCAGCCAGTGTTGGTGATGCCTTGAAAGTTTTATGTTGCCATCACGCCAGCATGCTTTGAAATCCCCCTCACGATAATCATATCTTTGTTGATTTTTGTTTTTGAAGCACTGGTTTGCAAAAGTAGGTCACGTCTTCCTCCTCGCAGACATCTGTTAGCGTATTTGTCAATTTACACCACGCGCCAAAGGAGTGAGAGGGGAAGAAGGAGGGGTCTCTCAAGCCTCTCATTCTCTGGTTTGTCACTGACCCACTTTTTGCTTTGTAGGTTTTCAGAGCAGGTTTGCTGCCTCACACTCACTCTTACGCTCTTACGCTACCCTGCTTCATATTCATGCTATTCACACCTACTTGAAGATCTTCCTCAAAATATGGTTTGCGGCTAGGTTTCAAGTTCGGGTTTAAAGAATACAATTTTGGGGATTCAAAGTAGAGTTTCAAGTTAGCTAAATTGTGACATCAAGCTTTTGCACAATAGTGTTCAATGGTTATGAAATACCTAGTTGTGGCATTTAGGCAAGTTATGCACAAGCTATGAATATTCATTTTTTTGCACAAGCTATACATAAGTATACTTTAAAATTTCACATTTGACTGTTTTCTGAATGTTTTGCTCACATCGAAAAACATTTTTGAATAATTTATTCATTAATTAAAATGGATTAAAATCGTAATCGTTCCGAAGGGTAAAAAAAACTGAGATTTTATTTATGGGCCATATCACCCTACCCTCGTGGTAATTAATATCATCTTTTTCATCATACGCACATAAACCTCCAAGTTTCCTGCGCTAAAATTAGCCTTCTCCATCTGAGTGGTGACATCTGCTGTGACGTTGTCTTGGGTCGCCATGGCGATGATGCTTCCACATAGCCTTGTGCAGATTTTGCCAGGCGCCTTATGGTGAAAAATGGTTTCACTTCTTACCCAAACCCCATCCTGAAATGTTTTTACTCCTCTGCTCGTGAAGCCTGTTTGACTTAGTAACATTATTTGGTAGTCATGTCTATTATGATTAGGCCCACAAGAATGGTTCCAAGAAGCAATATCCCCCTAAATATGTAGAAAGTCGGCCATTTGTTTCAATCATCACAGAGAAGTTGACCTCAAAGGAATTGATTGCTAATTCGGCTAATTGAAGTTCGTCGAGAGTCACATGGTAAAAACTCAAGGTTGACCACAGTCTTTGTAGTTCTGTCACCAAAACATCTGCTATGTGTTATCTAAATTTGGGGAGGGGATTCTGCTAGACCAGTCGAGCACACAGGTGTTGAACTCCAATCCTCAAGGGACGGCATCCTGCATGTTTTCTGGTTTTCTCTCCCTAACACACCTGATTGAAATGATTCGCTTATTAGCAAGCTCTGCAAGAATTTGAAAATGATCCTAATCATTTGAATCAGGTGTGTTTGAGAGAGAGGCTGTGAAAACATGCAGGATACAAGCCCTCGAGGACTGGAGTTCGACACCTGTGTGCTACACTCTACAATCCCCCTCTCTACCAAGTAACCTGGACTGATTTGGACTAGGCTGTCTCCTTGGCCTTGAGACGATATGCTGGCACATTAGCTGAAGGCCGTCTCTATGCACACACAACTACAGAAAAACACCCAAACACACACACAACCTGGCTTCAACACCTTTGTTGTTCCCTCCATTCGGCCCACATGATGTGACCTGCTCCTTGGTGCTTACGATAGCTGCCAGTCAGCCCTCCCTCATCTCTGTAGCATGTGTGAGGTTTTTATCCAGGCTTATATGATGTCCACTGTTAGGGACATAGCTCAAGTCTTTTCCTTTTCCCACCTAATATCTCAGGGTGCTTCTTTGAGCAGTGGTTCTCAAAGTGGGGTCTACAGATCCCAGGAGTCCCTGGCCTGACTGCAGGGAGTCCTTGAAATAATTTGGGTTGTATGTAAGACAGTCTACTTCATCTCGTGATGAAAAGACAAAAGAATGGTAGTCCAAACAAAGAAAATACAAAGACATGAAATTTGAATTTATTGAAAACTGCGATGGGTGACCAAAATGACTTAAATGTTTCGTTTCCGCAAACATTTACAGTGAGGGTCCTTGGTAGATTTGCTTTTCAAAAAAGGGGTCCCTGACTCTGAAAAGTTTGAGATCCCCTGTCTTTGAGAGTACCGACAGGCCTTTTCATTCCAGGTCTCCCTATGTTCGTTATTGTCTTTGTATGTTTTGAGTCGGTTAAGTGAAAATTCATAAACTTTTACTTGTGCAGTTGTAATAACAATGAATCTGTTATTAGAAAATGATGTGGCATATTTTAGGTTTATGTCTAATCAGTAGACCCACAAATAAGCCTCTAAAAGAGTCCAGAAAACACACATGGAATTGTCCATTTTGGCTCAAAGCAGCCATTCAGTTCATGGTTTTAATTGCCTGAAAATTTTAATATTTCTCTAAAATACGGTCTTTAAAAGTTTACCTCCGCAACAGAAAAAATGTTGCATATTTCTATATTGAGTTACATGAGCCATCACTTAAATTTCACAAGGAACCATGTCAAAAGGAATCACATCAACCATTATAGTTTTAAGTAGACATTTCAGGATTTGATTTGCCATAAATTTTGGAAGCATTTCAAAGTTCAGTCCCCAAAGAAAGTTTGAATGGTAAATACTCTTTACCTTTTTTTTGCACTTTTCTACCTTAGGTGGGCATGGCCCTTCACACTGACTACTCACTTAGCCACTGATGATGCAGCATCAGGAGAAACTGGAGGTTCAGTGTTTTTCTCTGGGACACTTTGGCCTTGTTAAAATGCTCAGGATCAAACTCACAACCTCTTTGTTGGGAGACAAACACACAACCATCATGCCACCCCATTTCATTTTTCATTATAAAAATTTTGTAGGCCTGTTTATCCTGAGTAAATCCACAAATCAGCAGAACACTATAAATATACTCCCTAAATGACCTGGATAGAAATAAAGCTACTCAATGTTCTATATGTCAGTTTTTGTTTTTCCAGTCTTAAGTGGTGACTCGGTGTGTCTGTCCCACTTGTACACTCGCACTGACTTTACACTGCTGAGTCACTTTCCCACAGAGGACGGTGACAAATTGCTTTAAGTGTTTTTTAAAGGCCAGCTGACATCACACACACGCGCGCGCATGTGCGCACACACACACGCGTCTGTATGGCTATACTTATGGGGACATCCATTGACAATGCATTTCCTAGCTCCTAAGCTTAACCAACAGATATGATTGCTTAAACATAACTCGACCTCTTATCTCAACCCTTACCCGATTCAGAGCTATACTCTAAAAGCAAGACTCGACTCTCAAGAAGAAATCTGAACAAGACCAGAATAAATGCCCTAACGTCTCATACAGAATACACACACACACACATGCATTAATATTCAGTGTGTGTATTAGGACGTGTGTTTGTTGTCAGAATCATGTGTCTGCGTGGGTGTGTTACCTGGTGTCAGTATCATATGTCGCAGTGCATTAACATTGACATAAGAGTGGACTTCCTGATTTGAAATGTCACCCTTTGTCTAACACAAACACACAAGCACGCACGCACACACACACACACATTAAGAACTACAGAGGTTTTTGGATAATCAATGTTTGTTTTGTTACAGTATGAATTTCATTGTTGGCTTAAAGAGTCTGTGGTCAGATGAGCAATGATTACATCATGGTAAATAGGAATGAGCATCATGGTTCACTTTGAAGGCTTGTAAAGACTTTCATTGCTTCGGGCGATGTTTCTTAACTTGTTTCTTAACAAGGCACTAATCTCACGGCGCATCGCCAAGAAAAAAATGTCACAAAAAGTATGTACCACTGAAATAATGATGATCTCGTCTCTATTTACTCGTCAATGGACTTTGTATGAAATCTGGGCCTGTTTAGTAGAACACAAAGCTATTATTGTTTTCGAAGTTGGCACTGATTGTTATGGGTTTTGTTGAGGCCAATTCATGTATTAGGCAGAATAAAATTCAGAGTCGATAGATTATTAAAAAAAAAAAAAAAAAAAAAAATATATATATATATATATATATATATATATATATATATATATATATATATATATATATATATATACACACACACACACACACAGTATGTGAGAAATAAAATAATGTATTTTTTGGTTTCTTAACACTTTCAACAGTAAAGATTAATTACAGACAAAACATTTGACTGTAATATTAATAATATACATCAGTATCAAGATGTGTCATATGTTTGAAATGACTCAACGTTTATCCCGAGATTAGATTACTGCATTTTTGCACTATAAGGTGCACCTAATAGCCTTCAATTTTCTCACAAGCTGACGGTGGGCTTTAAACTCCGGCGCACCTTCTACAGTGCCTAAACTGTGAGTTTTCATTTTTGGGAGATGGCGCCTTATAATCTGGTGCGCCTTGTAGTGAAAATAGAGTAGCTTAGATTTTTTTGTTTGTCGTTGCAACAAGTACCATAAAATGATAAAGTGCAGGTTACACAGTGCAAAGTCAAAGTTTAAAAAAAGTGTCTATCTTCAATAAAGTTGGATGCTCTTCGGGTGAATCTGTCGCAATCTCGAGCACCTGAGAAGGTTTGAAGGTGCGGCAACAAAGACTTAGGAGTGGTGGGCCGCCGCTGCTAAATGACTGTAGCAGAAACATGGAAATACATCAGTTGGTTGAAAATAAAACATTGTGCATTCATCTCAGGTGTTCCGTACCGATTTCATCACGGCAATGAAGCTTCCCGATTCTGCGCAGCTGGGCCCGGATGACTTTTACGTGTTGTCGGACCCTTGGAGGCAAGAATGGGAGAAAGGAGTGCAGGTGCCTGCGAACCTGGAGGCAATCCCACAGCCTATGGTCAGGTAAGACCAACACATATCAGCACGGAATAGGGCTTGTTGCTAGTCAATTTTTTAAAAATGGTTTGTGTTTAATGCTCCACACATGCAATGATGAAAAGTCAAATCTTTTACACCTTGATGTTATCCATCTATTGAGTATATGGTTTAAATTTGGTAGCAACCAGACAGTCTGTGTGAGTTTTTTTTAAAGGACTACTATTTTTAAAGAACTTCTAGAAATAGACAAAAAGATGTCTCTTCAAACCAAAATTACCAATTTCCTGTCTCTTACTTGGCATGGAGACTTTTTGTTTTGTTTTGATTTTTTGGTTCTACTCATGATAGACAGGTCTACCAAATTTCATATTGCTCATATTACTCAAACTGGCTTTGGGGCTTGAATATGTTAAGTTTTAGGGTAAGTCATACACTACAAATAGGCTGGACCTAAAACAAGAAAAGTATGAGATTTTAGGCATTTTCCTGGTTTTAAGGAAGAAAAAAAATCTGCCAATAAGGTAAGGTTCTTTTTCTTGCCTAGAAAACCTAATTCAAGCCTTTTTTTTCTAATGGCTTTAAGAACAATCAAGTACAAAGTCAGAATTTTTAATTCAAACATGTTTTTAATAAAGTAAAATTTAAGAAAATAATGATTTAATTTTTTTTTTAATGTAGTTTAAAATAAGCATTTCCCCTCATTTGAGCCTATATTTAAGCCAGGGGTCATCAATGTGGTGCCCACGGGCACCACAAGTATCACCAAGTATCACATGAGTAGCTCGCAGACCTATTCTGCAAGTAATTTACAATTGATAGAACATTGTGGTTTTCTTGAAATTTTACGAACAATTATGCATATATGACATATACATTAAATATTTTTCTCAAATTAGCTACAAATTGTGCAAAGCCTCTCACTGATATTTTCAATTTGTCTATCTCCACACAAAAATGTCCCCTTTTGTGGAAACAAGCATATGTCACACCCTTGCGGAAATCAGGTGACCCCTCTGATTCAACACATTTCAACGTAAAGACAATTCAATTCATGACGCTCTATAAATGATTTCTCAATCATTTTCCATGAAGTATTGATATGCTTCAATGTGTAGATGAAATGTGTGAAATGCGACATGTTTAGAGAATATTGTCACATGACCAGGGCTGTGTACTTTGTGGTTATACTTTGAGAGAAAGATGACAGCCTCAAAGCTCCCAAACAAAAGGTTAGTAAAGTATGTTAAAATAAACATACAACAAAGATTTTTCATGCACACAATCTTTTAAGATGATATATGCATTTGCACTTACTCAAATTGGTTTGGTGTGTTTGCACAATGAGTAATTACATTGTTGTGACCGGTCAGAAAACACACCTTTTCATCAACTATTTCATCATTGAAAAATAAAAATAAATTAAAAAAATAAGTTCTTGATTATTCCAAAGGGTTACCAATGGCATATGATTTGGATGTTTTCTTGTCCAGGAAAATTGGGGTTTAAATAGGTTAAACAACTATAGACCAATTTCTAATCTCTCAAGCCACGCAAAATTACCATATTTTCTGCACTATAAGGTGCACCGGATTATAAAGCGCATCCTCAGTATGTCCTTAATTGAGGATGCGCCTTATAATCCAAAATCAAAGGAATGGACACAGTAAGTCATATGAGCATGGTACCTCGAGACTTTGTTGCTGATATACTGTACTCACGATTCAAGATTCAGGCGTTTGTCATATGTATAGTATTATACCACACAATGACATTCTTATTCCTTTCACTCCCTGGAGCAGACTACAATCCATGTTCGAGCAATAAATAAATAGCAATAAGAATAGCAATACATTGCAATAAAACAACCACAGAAACAATGGTGCTAAAAATATAGTGCAAATATGTGGTGCAAAATATTATTTATGCATGTAATAAGAGGCAGATTAGTGCGTGAGAGATTTGTTGAGAATCCGGATGGCTTCTGGGTAGAAGCGTTTACCAGCCTGGCAGTCCTGACACTCAGGCTCCTGTAGCGTCTGCTTGATGGCAGCAGTTCAAACAGATCGTTTTGTGGGTGTGTCTTGTCCTTGATTAGGTTGCGTGTCCTCCGCAGAACCCTGGTGTGGTATCTTTCATTGATGTGAAAGCTGCTCCACATATGCGCATGTCTCCCAATTTTTAACAAACATGTCTTTGCGGACGGCATCTTCAAAAATGCTGTGTTTTTAGAGGTTCATGAAACTTTGCAAAAATGGCCAAGTTATTGGTCTACTTACCATAGGCATTTATACCAAATTTATGTTTTAAATTGGTCCAGGTGTTGAATCCCCCCCACCCCGATATCATTTATATAATTTCCCTGAGTCATCAAACTCCATTAAAATGAACGTTTCTGAACAAAAATGATTGACGTCTTATGTTTTTTCGAGTATGACTTCTTGAGAATTCTTGTGGGTCTAGGCATTCCTTGTCATATTCCTTTATGAGACTAGCTTGAATTTTCAAAATTGAGACCAACATTTATTATTTTACTTTTTCGGGTGGTTGATCCCTGAGAGGAAAAAGCCGTACGGGGCAGAAGACAACATCACGAGATGACGATACGTCGGGACACTCAGTCGTTTGTAGAACCCGGGAAGAGATAAATTTGTCTTGTTGAGTGTTTACACTGGTTAATGGGCTCATATCTCACTCCCTTGCTCGTGCACACACATACATACAAACGAACAGATGGACGCACGCCTGAAGGTAGGGACGGAGAAGCAGGTTCTCAAAAAAAAAGACACATGTTCCAGATAAGCGAGCGTAAATTAAGGCGAACCTTTGATGGCAGCTTCCAAACGAGGACGCCCAGATAACATAAAAAGCACAACACAAGCTCATTTTTCACCTTCCATGCTACGTTTTTCACTTTCCTGTCCGTCCTTTTCCTCTTGGAAACCTCAACCATGCTCATGTTGTGGCCACACCAGACCAGCAGGTGGTGCTGTAGCAATCAAGAGACGCTTTTGTCTTTTCAAATCACACCTTTTCTTTTCCTTCTAATTTTACAGTTGTACTAACTAAATTTTTATATAGTTAGCGTTCCAAATTTCCTCTCAAAATTGTATCAGTTTTTTATTTTAAGATTTGTTTTTTTTACCACATAAAAATGTATTAAATTCAAACTTTTTTGTAATTTTCCAAATTTCTCAGACGCTCAATATTAGCACTACAAATATAATTGAGATATTCTATACCGATTCTCGTATGAGTACTCAATTTTCAGTGGTCAGCAAAACCAATACAAAGTACCTATACCCAAGAATGAAAGATTGTCGCACCAACGGGTTTCTGTCATTTGGAAAAAAGATGAAAAAATTCCCCAAAATGGAAAAAATGTCGTATACGCGCAGTCACTCATTACATTGAAGCTGTCCTGAGCTGGAATATGTAGGGAGTTTTTTTGTAGGTGTCACAGGAAATGTTTAGTGAATATTCATCATTTTAATTCTAAATTTAGTCTCATAAAATGTAAACTTTATTTTTGAAAAATACCTATTTCCCCCGCCCCCCTCTCTGAGACAAATCACTCATGCTGTATTTTCATTGTACGCTGTATTTTCGTTGTCCACTGTATAATTTTCTTTTAATAAAAACACATCTCTCATTATTCTTAAAAATGATGACTTTTTTCTTCTCAAAATGAAAAATGCATCATCACAAAACCAAAAACGTTTTACTCATACTACGACTTATTTACTCTCACCATATTACTATATTATATCTTTCAAAATGCAATGTTATTTTTCCATAATATTACAAAATTACTCTCAATTATTGTCTTTTTTTTCTGCTCATATAATAATTATTGATGCAATATTTCGCTCACCTGTAAGCTTGAGGCTGGGAATGAAAAGTGAGGCTGACATAGAAAAAGTGGAAAATTAAGATGAGTGTTTTGGCAAAGCCAGACTCAGCTACTTCCATTTTTTTCTTCTTCACTCCCAACAGTTTTTAGTGATGATGTCATCATTTGCAAAAAAAAAAAAAAAAAAAAGTGTCTGCCTCTTTGGCCCGACTGCTGTGAAAAAGGTAGTTCAGCTTTCATTTGTTCTGCTTTGAGCAGGTCAACTTTTTACAATGTATTGTTGGTGTAATAATACCTAATAATAATAAGGTTCATATTTGACATTTTTACATTGGTTTTGAATACTTTTTTAGATGCTTTGATACTTTTTAGACAGTTTTCCTGAGTTATTTTGCCTTTGTCTTTCAAAATACAACTTTTGTTTCTTCATATTACAAATTTAATCTCACTTTATTCATGTAATTTTTTTCTTGACTTTTTCCTATCATAATCCTGCATTTATTGGTGCAGTATGCCTCTTGTTTGAATGCTTGAAGCTGGGAACGAAAAGTGAAGACTGAAAGAGAAAAAGTGGAAATGGAAGACAAGTATTCTGTCAAAGCCAGATGCGCCCGCAGCTCCTTTCTTTTTTTCCTTCTCCGTTCCAACAATTTTTAGTGATGATGTCGTTACTCGCAAGAAAGAAAACTATGTCTGCCTCTCTGTGTTTCGACTTCAGCGAAAAAGGGAGCTCAACTTTCATTTGTTCTGCTTTTAGCTGGTCAACATTTTACAATATATAGCTGGTTTATTCACTTTTTTACAATTTCAGATTGTATTTTTTCATCATTATCAAAAGATTCATGTTTGACATTTTCTCATCGATTTTTAGATACCTGTTCAAACTTTGTCAATAAATAAAAACAGAGTAGTACCAGTACTCGCTGTTTAAGTACTTACCTAATAGCAATACTTCGTAGTGTTTTTGCTGTATAAAATTGTCTTTAACACAATGACAGAACTTTCTTTCTGAGTCGAATGGTGAGCAAATTTTGGTCAGAGTTGTTTGCCTTATTATCATTGGCTGTTATTGGCAGCCTCTATCGATACCAGAAAATAAAATAAAAACACAATATCATACCAATATTAGTAACTGGTAAAGGTACTCTCCTATACCTAATAATGACAACAATTTCAATGCTATATATTTCTTACATACTTTGTACTTTGTTTTATATATTGTAGTATTAATTTTTGAGATCTCCAGCTTTTCCTGATAACTTCAATCACGACGCTGCAGCATGGTATTGTGGTTTTAGTCATCCAACTCCAGTAAAAGGTCAGAAGCGCACCAAAGTCAAAATGAAAGTAGAAATGAGTGATGGTGCCTCCGGTAACGCCATAATAGCTTGTGGAAATTCCCCACAGATGAAACGGAGTGTTTTTTTTTTTTTTTTAAGCTTTTTATTACATAGAAAGAAAAGACACCACAGTGTTAACATGCAAAGTGGGTGTCAAACTCATAGTTTCCATATCTTATGTTTGCTTTTGAGTCATACATGCTCTGTCAGTTACTGTATTTGTGGTCATTAAAAATAAACAAACTTTGATGAATGTACAGGAAGTCTCAAAAGTAAAATTTGACATTCTTAACAGTCAGCAGATGTATAGGGTTGATGGATGGATGAAAAGAAGGAAAAGTTATGTGATGGTGTTTATAAGAACAATAATATTATGAGAGTTGCAAACGGAGTGTGTAAATTGTGAAAAAATGCTTATACCACAAAACGTATTAATACTGTCACAATCAATTTGCGATTTTATGACTGATGTAATTTTACAAGAAGATAGTACTGTAATGTGAAAGCAATGATACATTTTACAAAAAAAAACTGTTCATCACTGTTCGTCATTTTCGCACAGTCGTTTGCAAAATGATAACCATAACTACATTAAGTACAAGCCGATTTCAAAAAGGACCTTTTGATGACTTCTCACGCTCTCCCAATTTCGATATTTCGGCATTTTGCCTACTGAACAGAGTGAACTAACTTGTGACCTCTAGAGAAGGGTTGCAGCATCCAAATTAAACAGCCACTTCCTGCTCTGACACAATAAGCTTTTCCCCTAGATTTCCAGTTTTTGATTTAGAGTCTAGCTTGCTGTCTAATCACATGCCGAACACTGACAGCCATAAAACATCATCAGGTTCACAGCCCAGAGCATCTTCCACTTGTGGTTTGTGCTTTTACTTTGAAGTGGGGAGGAAGGAATGACCGGCACCCGCGGGTGGCTCATGTCTCTAAAAACTCAGGCATGTATCCATCTCAGTTTTCTGAAGACCACAAAAGAAAACTGCCAAAGCCACAGCAGTGGGGTCATGAACAGACAGAATTGGGGGAAAAAAACCACCACCCTTTTTTTCCCCAAAAATGAAGGCCAAAAGTATGAGTGTGTCTTGTAAACAGTAACTTAAAAATGTTTTTTTTTTTTTTTTAATTCAACACTATTCGAGGAAGATTGTTCTGTCAGCCACGTAAGCTGAGTTTTGACACACAGATATGCATTTTTAAATCAACCGTATTCTTACTTGCAATAATTACCGTAACGGGACGAGATAGAGGGGTTGGCTGTTAGCTGTTAGCATCTGTGCCTTTTGCAGCTAACAGCAGCTCGTGTTACAGCATTATTTTCAATAAAAGAAGCGGACTGACTGAACCAACGTCCGAGTCCATCCTTGTTCACACACAGGAATTTTACTAAAACCGAGAGGAAAAAGTCATGAGGTTTCAATCAGATTCAATAAAGAGTGCACCAGTTACAGAAAAACAGAAAGGTAATCCATTTAACTCCTTTATTAATTGAGGTCTTTTGGAATAAACACACAATCATAAACTTGGGGAAACACGGATACTGCTCAATTTCGTTTATTTATGGTAAAATGAACTCAAATTGCGTCACTAGGAAAAGGAAACAGGAACAACAGCTTCGAGCACCAATAACATTACACTGGCGAGGCGCTCACTGATCACTCACAATGTGGGAAATCTGAAACACGCTTAATGCGCACCAAATGTATGACTTACGGATATGAACACAAGAAAATATAAAGAGTTTACAAAAGATAAGATTTATTCTGTTTTGCTATAGTTTTGGCATTGTTGCCAAAGTGTTGGTGAGTCTTATACACGGTAACATAGAAAATACCAGAATTTGACCCAAAAATGAAGAGTGCGTCTTATACACAGGTGCGTCTTATATTTGAGGAATCACGGTATTTATCGAGTCAGGAAAGTTGTTACTAAAAAGGCAGCGCACTGATGCCAAATGACTGTTGGACAAAGACACCCGATCAGACTTCATCAGGCTCCAAATCTGCTGACTCATCTCCAAGTTGTTTGGGTTTGGTTCTGTCCAAAGAAAAAGGTGAATGGGTTCAGCTGGGAGTATGACTCACTTTTTGGAAGTTAGCGCCGTCTGCACATTTGCACATTAGCTTTGCTTGTCATTCGGTTGAAGTCAGCCACCCAGTCCCTCGGAACTGGCTAACTTGATTGGTTGGTTGTCGTCCAACGAGAGAAGGGCAGCGTCTTCCGCCCGGGACGAGTCCATTTAACGACAGGCGGTAGAGGATTTTGGAGAGGATTCACAAATTCGTCTTTGACCGTTTGCATCACAACTGATTTCTACTTTTACTGAAAATGATTATTGATTACGTCTAATTTTGAATGCGTTCGACAGGGGTTGGATTTTCAGCTGGGCTTTGGAAAAGCTGCTTCTCCACAAATAGGGACTGCAAGAGTTAAAAAGTTTGAGAACTGTTCTCCAACAGCTTTTTTTTCTATTTGAATATTTTTAATAAAGCTGAAAGTAAACTATCATGAGAACATTAGGAACTATGCAAACATCATCCTCTCCCCGGGGCCTGACTAACAAACAGATTTTCCACAAGCGACTTTTTCATTAAAGGGAATACATTAAATGATTGTAAATAGCAAAAGCTTGCAAATGAATGTGTTCTTAATGACCAATAGTATGTTTTAAACATAATCATAGGTCTAGTTATCATTAAATTATGTTACATGGAGGGTGGCACTTTTGCGGAGGCGGCCATGTTTGTTATAGCTACGGACAATGGTAAATGCAGCACCTCGTGCTTTGCGTAATGAATAACGCTCTAAATCTTACACGCTAGCCCTTTAAAATGACGCCTAGCATCAAAAAGAAAGGAATCGAAGCTTGCTAAAGGTTTTTAGAAAATGCTTTTCGTCATCTTTTGGGGATGCTCAACGAGTCAGCAGCACCGAAGAAAGCCACAGATTCTTCCATCACAAACCTGCCCACCACTTAGTAGTTAAGAATATTGTGTGGCAAGAAATGTTGTTTTTTTCATGCTTTCATGCACCCTCCTCTTGTGGTTTTGACCACATTTGGCTGACATGTAAGCAAATAGAACAAAATGTCTTCTGCAGTACTGTACGTATGAGTACTCTACAAATAAGCACAATGGGGTCTAATATTCATAGGCCAGGGTCTGACATTTTGGTTTGAAGTCTCCAGGGTCTTTCTAAAGCAATCTGGCTGCTTTTCAATTGGAGCCGAGCGTACAAGACATCATGGCATTTCTAAGTTGTCAGGAATCTCACTTTCTGTAATGACTCATAGCAAAACTGTTTGAAAAGTCACTTAGCAACCTGAAATTTTGCTAGAAGAGGTGCAGGAAGTCAGGCATTTTTTATCTGTTTTTATCATGTGGTTTACAGTAATCCCTCGTTTTTCGTGGTTATGGGGACCAGAATTTATAAGCCGCACTAGACAATAGGCCGCAGGTCTTACATCAGATATTTATGCAGAAAGATGGTACGGTGAACCCTAGTTCATCACGGCAGATACCTTTCCGGAACCGGGCATGGAAAAAAAACAAAAAACACATTATTTCACGTTAAAAAAAAAAAAAAAAAAAAGTTTTTGAATTTTTTTTTTAACCGTGAAAAGTCTTCATGCTATAGCATACTATTTTAGACAAATATTACTGTAGTACACATTTCTTTAAATCTTAAATTATTTAACCTTATACACTGTACAGTAGTGAACTGTTCTCTTTTTCCTTTGAAGTTTCACGTAGCTGCGGTCATATTAGCTGCAGCCTGGATTTTGAATTAAAGTCTAGTCTGTACGTGAATAAATATTATTAAAATGGAAAATTTACACTTGAAATACCGTTTTATTATAAAAGCAATCTAGATAAGAGATCTGTTCCTTAGTGTGTGTCTCTGTGCCTGTGTAAAACGATACACACATTTGCAAGTTTGAAAAAAGTTGCAATTTATAGTCTGAAAAATACGATATCTATTTAATTTTGAGTAGACCCACAAAAAACAAAAATCTCAGAAAGCCAATCCGAAAAACACATAGGAAGTGTATTCCAAGTAACCATTTTAGGATCTGACTTGAGAATGAAGATGTGAAGATGTTTTAAACATTTAGCCCCCAAAGCTGGTTCTTTTTTAACTGCATGAAATTCGGTAAGCATGTACATCTATTGAGTAGACACATAAAAAGCCTCCCTTTTAGTATGTTATCTTTTACTCCTTCACATTTACACTCCTTCAGATTCTTTAGCTTGCGCTGTAAAATGCCAGCCCACTTTATGTAGTGTTTGAATGCTAATGCTAACAAATATGCTAACAACAATGCTACATTCTCCTTCTAACTGTATGTGTGACTTAAAACATTCCTTCTTTCAAATAGACAAATTTGCTTTATTGGCTCTCGAGCGCTTGATGTTAGCGTTATCAACGTTGTCACGTGTTTGCATCAAGTTGATGATAAATGCTTTCACATGTTTGTGTGAGGTCCCTTATGCGTTATCACAGCTATACTTGATACTTTACACACACATCTTGTATTGCTTTCCGGAACAACAGCATGACTGATTCTCTTCCCATAGTGGGCCATAAAAGCAATTTACACGCACACAAGGGTATACAGTAGTGACATCATCCACTGACCAGGAATTGTGTGTGTGAGTACCTGGAATTGTGAGCTCTCCATCTCTCTTGGGGTCTTCGATGATGTTTTGAAAAATACGTATGCAGACACACATGCACACATATTTATGATTTTAATCAAATATTTTCCAGTGCAAACATGACAATTTTCCGTGTCCAAAGTTATTACTGGTTTGGTTCTTTTTAATTACTCTCCGGGAACTGATTAAAAAGGATTAAAAGAAGTCGGAGTATCTCGGAATTTTGTGATTCTGGTTTGGGGGTCAGCAACCTTCGGCTCTTTCATCCTTATGTTGCAGCTCTCCGTGGTTTGGGAAAATAAATAATGTTTGGTTTAGATCGACTACGTAGGACGGCGTAGCAAGCAACACATTTAAATTGTAGTCAAAGAAGTTTGCGTGGTTGGGTAATGGGGTGAAATTTATAGGACGTGTTTGGTGCGATCAGACACAAAACATGATGCGAGATAGCCAATCAGTTTCGGGAAAATAAAAACATGAAACGAAAATATAGCGCGGCCCTCTACATTAAAAGCAGACAGTTAGATTTGACCAAACATTAAAAACTGAAGTGCTAAAAGAATTCCTAACGCTGAATAAATGTCATCTTAATGCCCCTGCATAGGAACAGGGTTAGATTCAAACGTTAGGTCAGTCTGCTAGTTCTTTTATTGAAAACAAGAAAGTAAAAACCTTGGTTAATACAAACACCGCCAAGAGTTGAATGACGAACAGTGAAGCTAAACAGGGAATGGAAATAAAGTGCGGGCTCCTGGATGAAAAGCAAATATTTTTATTACAAACTGGAGCGCTTGAAGAATTCTTAACACAGAATAAATCTCATCTTAATGACCCTGTTTGTGAACACGGATGGATTCAGACGTCGGTTCGGTCAGCTTGCTTCTTTTAATGAAAATATTGTGGTACAACCATGATTTAAAAAAGCTACTGTAAGCAATACCTCTGGCTGCTAACACCCAACAGATTGCGTCCGCTTCCACCCCGCCACTCGCCCCATTACCATAATTATCCTAAGAATATATTTATTTTAACATCTTCATTTCAGATGTAATAAATTATTTGCGGCTCACAGTGTTGTTTTATCCATGGAAACCAGGTCAAAATGGCTCTTTGAATGTTAAAGGTTGCCTATCCCTAGTCTTGATTCAGGGATTTAAAACAAAAAGTTTGTTTTAGTTTTCAAAAATTGACATGTTTACACATTACATTTGTACATTTGATTAAAATTCCTACTTTTGGCTCATTGTATTTCAAGAATAAGGCTGTTGAGCCACACAGAAATCGCATGGGTGAACACCATTTAAAAGAGATTTCTTTCAAATGAACACTGGTTGAAATGAAAATGTAGTTCCAATTTTGTCCTGTAGGTTGTAGTTCATTATTGCAGCACTTTTTCCGCAATGTTCCTAATTCATCAGTGCAACACTGGGCCAACTCACATTTTCAAGATATAAATCCCGCTTTTGTTTTCAGCCATAAAACTTTAAATCATTCTCTGGCTGGAAGGACAAAAAAAAAGTACTTGAGAACTCAATTTTTCATTGTCGCCATTTACCCATGTTTTGTTATTTCGGTGTGTTCCTCACATTTTTCTGTGTTTCTGCACATTCCTTTCCGCTGAAGCCACGTCTGCATCTGGGGGAGACATCTTCTAATTGCTCGCTTTTTTTCTTACCATACTATTTTTTTTTTACTGTGTGATTTGCTGGTACGCAAGGTTATTTGCTACAGTGTGTATCTGCACTGCATTTTTAATGAAGCCATAAATTAATAAGCACATAAAAGAGCCTTTGTGGCTTCTGCTTTGCTGAAGGAGTAAAATTTCTTATTTTTTGCATTTAATCCATCAGTCCAACATCAATCACTTGATACTCTTAACCCCCTAATATTATTCCTAGCTTGTTGCACACTTTTCTGCTGTTGCATACACACTTTTTTTTTTTTTAAATCAGACTTCATCACTCTTTTAGGAGCTTGTGTGTGCGTCAAAAACCTTCTTGGGGTCAGACGAGTTCAGCCCACACTGGGAAACCGTCTTATGTCAACACTTGCATGTTGACAAAGGATGATTGTTTCACAAGGAGGTAAAAACTGAGCTTGTGCCTCACGCCAGTTAGTCATGATAACCACCATGACAAAACAGTAGAAATAAACATGACAACTAGAAATAATCCATAAAAGGCCCAAATTCATACTTGGATACCTGTTCTATCACAAAAGGCCGTCATGTACGATTAATGCATAAGTAATGTACACTGCACAAAAGAAATAAACATAAGCATTAGAAATAATCTATAAATGGGCCAATTCATGCTTATTAAGGCCCTGGAACATATAATCATGGAATTTTTGCAGTGACACGCCTCGCTGATTGACCATTGTAATTGCCACCTTGTACAGCAGAAATAAATGAATCCATCAAAGGGGAAAACAGAAGTGACGACAAATAATCCACAAAATAACATACGCTGCAATACACGTGTCATATAGTCAATGCAATGGCTCTTTTCTCCAGTTGTTCGTCACAAGTGCCACCTTGCACAATAGAAATACGCTGAACCTTTGCATGTAATGCGTTGTGCATTTGTGTGACTTGTGTGTTTATGTAAAAGTGTGGCCTTGGTGATGATTGAGTAGGAGGTGAATCATGAAAGCAATGAAAGCGACAAATGAATAGAAAGCCTCACAGTGTGGGGCTCTTAAATGTCTTATAAAAGAACAGAAAAACATTCAAGATGCTTTGCACCTTACATAACACCATTCTCTCATCTCATTGTGTGTGTGTGTATTTGCGTGTATATCCACAGTGAGGTATCCATTTGCCGTGTTATTTAATTATAATCCCATACTGAAATAGATCGGAGCAGTCTGTTTAGATGAGATGATAAAAGAAGCTGTAAAAGCATATTTAAATGCAACCATTATTGCTTATTGTCAGAACCGGAAAAAAAATATTGTAGGATGCAGCACAAGCAAAACTCAGTCACAGAAGGCAGTTTTGCTTTTCAAAGCGAAATTTGGTAGCTGTCTAGTATGAGTAGTCCCACAAAAAAAAGTCTCAAGAAGACATGACCGAAAAACAAATGAAGGAAATCAGCCATTTTGGTTTAAAGTATAAATGTTTTGCCTCTTCTTGGACATTTCTAGGGGTCTTTTAAGAAACATTTTTTTTAGCACCATAGAATTTTGTGCACATGTATCAAAAGTACTGGTAAACCTCCAAAAAATTAATGAAGCTGTGTCTCAAGAGGCTTGGGAATTCAGCTATTTTGTTTTGAAGCACACATTTTAGCGTGATTTTAAACTGCCCCGGAGGGCTGTCTTGAAACATTTTTTTTTAAATTAGCTCCCAAAGCCAGTTTGAGAAACTTTGTAGATAAATTGTCTAACATGAGTGGATGTACAAAAAAAGTCCCAGAAAGCCATGCCCACAAAGTACTCAAGGATTTTCTCTGAAAGCCCCTTCTGAGAAAATGCATCTAGTACACCACTTCCAAAGATTATGAGCAAATAAATGTAGGTATTTTTGTATTCTGTTATCTTGACATTAGTCCTTTGTAAAGCAGTAACTCATGAGGATATCATGGATGAATAAAATGTGAGTGAATGACTGTGCATTTGACTTGTTGTGATTGTTGTGTCACCGGACTTTAATGTCAGTCGTGAGTGACTTGTTCCCACCGGGTCACACAGGGTTCATGACCCCATTTGTCTCTCTTGTTAACGGTGGAGACGTTTAATCTGGAAGCACTGGATAGGAGACAGTGCTCAGAGTAACTTGGTACCTTAAATTCTCCGCGTGAATGCTTACTTTGGCAAACTTTCAGTCTTTAGGGTCAGAGTTGGCCTTTTGAGATTGCTTTGTTTTATTTTCCTTGTCATTCTTAGGTCAAAAGTCCCAAAGGTCATTTTGGTCAGCATTCAATCAAACTTTTTTTTTTCTTTTTTTTTTTGACTCAGGTTACTGCCAGAGTCAACAAGTGAAACATACAATGAGGTTGACGTGGACCCGCTTCCTCTCCCCGGCCAAATGTACAGCTGCTATGACCTGGACGACACAGATGTGGCTTGGCTGGAACTTGTCAACCAAGAGTTTGCGCAGATGGGTGATTGTTTGCATTTGTCTTTATTATCGCATTACTGTGTTGGGGCAAAACTGTGTTGGGGCAAATGAACAACAAAATCTTGCCACGATTTGAAAAATTGACGCTTATTGACACGAGCTGGCTTTAGACATTGTTAGTAGCCAATGTGATCCCTTTATCATGGTTCACCAATTGTGTTTCCACTATATCACAGAT
This sequence comes from Hippichthys cyanospilos, assembly GCF_059441005.1. Classification (NCBI taxonomy): domain Eukaryota; kingdom Metazoa; phylum Chordata; class Actinopteri; order Syngnathiformes; family Syngnathidae; genus Hippichthys; species Hippichthys cyanospilos. The sequence continues at coordinate 12,831,527 of NC_142386.1, read as the reverse complement.
TTTTTGTGGGTTTAAATACTTGGATGTAATTCCTTTGATGAAATGGGGAATGTGGCCTACTATTCTTACCACTAATTTTAAACCAATAAATGAGCATTCGCCACTTACATCTCTGTTCCACCCCATTGCTTATCAGCGCTGCCTGAGTTGGCCGAGCTGACAATGGAGTGCATCTTGGTGGAGCTGGAGCGTGTATGCGAGGAGAAGATGCAGCAGGCCATCGAGGCAGAGGAAGGCCTGGGCATCGAGTACGACGAGGACGTGGTCTGCGACGTCTGCCGCTCGCCTGAGGGCGAGGATGGCAATGAGATGGTCTTCTGCGACAAGTGCAACGTCTGCGTGCACCAGGTCCTAGATTAAGTTGGTTTTGTTCGCTAAAACTTGCTAAGTTTGCTTGCGCCAGATTTAATAGCATAATGTTTGTATTTACCTAACATCAACACCTAACATTTGCCTGGTTCGTTTATCTTTAATGCTTGCGATGCTAATGGTAATTACGAGAACACTGCATGGTATCCATTTAACTGTTTAATGTATGGCAGAGAGATGGGTACACAGCTGTGAAACCTGGAGGCTATCACAAAATGGTTCTTACACTTATTCTGCCATGGCCGCCCACCCACAAGGGGGACAACTCTGCTTCACCCATTTGTGGCCTTAGGGTTTTAACTGGTTCCTACTCAATATGTCCTGGCAAGGTGCAATATTGTCGACCTCAATGCAGGGAGACCGGAGGCAAGGTGCACTCAAAAAAAACGTAATTTAATATGAACAACACCAGAAACCAATGTTGAAGACTTTGCAGTAGACAAAGTAATAGTGATAGGTTGATACTGTGTTCATGTTGTGTCACTAAATACTGACACCTGCAGGACTTTCAAAATCCCTGCAGGCTACCCATTTGACAGACTGAATTGACGCTGATTTGATGACCTAATAGTGACTACAATAATATCATTCAAGTCTTTGCGTTCATATCGTATTATTCCATACCTTTAAATGATGTGAACATCCATCATTGTTAAAATCTAGAGAAAATGATGTGAATGAGGACGCTTGACGCTTAAAATGTAAAACGACTTTAAATTGTGCTGCGTTCACGAATCGAAAACTTGCGTGTGCAAGATATTTTGAATAGAACTCTCATTCGCTTGATCGTGACATCACAAGACACGACTTCAAAAAGTGAACTTTTTGGAAGGTGTTGTAACCCGTTACATCTGTTATAAAAATGACAGCATTTGATAAAAAATGAACATGCAAATTGATGGTGTGACAGTGGGATGGTCTGGGGCTGCTTTGCTTCCTCAGGACCAGGACATCGAATGGACATACACTATTGTACTGATTGATGGAAAAATAAATTCTGCTATCTACATTTTAGATCATGCGGCAGGACAAAGTTCTGAAACATACCGGCAAATGTATCTCAGAATGACTAAAAAAGAACTAAATTAAGATTTTGTAATGGCCAAGTCAAAGTCCAGATTTAAATCCAATTGAGATCATGTGGTGTGACTTTAAATGGGCAGTTCATGCTGAAAAATCTTCCAATAGAGCAGAGTTGAAACAATTCTGCTAAGAAAAGTGGTCTAAAATTCCTCTAGTGTGGTATGAAAGACTCATCACCAATTATTGCAAATGTTTGATTTCAATTATTGCTGCCAAAGTTGCCACAACTCGCCAACAGCTTCCAGGGCAATTACTTTTTCACAAAGGGTTAGATAGATTTTTTTTTTCTCTCTTGGTAAATAAAAATCATGATTTAGTAACTGCATTTCATATATTTTTGGGCTAACTCAGTGTGCTGTTAACATTGGTTTGATGAAAAGAAACCTTTGCGAGTGATAAATGGAAAAAAAAAAATACCACACACACAAATCAGGAAGGGGGAGAAATACTGTAGGTTTTCCGAGCAATGAAGCTTCATTAGCTTCGCCAACTTACATTTTTTCTCGGTTTTGCAGGCCTGCTACGGCATTCTGAAGGTCCCGCAGGGCAACTGGCTTTGTCGAACGTGTGCCCTGGGCGTACAGCCCAAGTGTCTGCTGTGCCCCAAGCGAGGCGGTGCCCTCAAGCCCACCCGCAGTGGAACCAAGTGGGTCCACGTCAGCTGTGCCTTATGGATACCCGAGGTGAGGTTTCTTACTACTATGTCTACATCATCACATGTGCGTAGTTATGATGAAAAATGAGTTTCCAAAGTGTTGAAAAATGTGTTTCCAATGCTCCAAATGTGTGTTGTAGGTGAGCATCGGTTGTCCGGAAAAAATGGAGCCCATCACCAAGGTGTCTCACATTCCTGGCAGCCGATGGGCTCTGTCCTGCAGCTTGTGTAGAGAGCACACCGGAACATGCATACAGGTGCATACAAGTTTTTCAACATTTTTCGACAAATCCTTCACCTGATGCCAGTTTCTTGGCAACTTGAAATATGGTTGGCATATCTATCATTGTTTGACCAACTATAAAAGTCTCAAGACGTTGTGCTGGAAGACACAGGAAGTTTGGTGAAATGTCTATTTTAGGGCCTGATACATCATAAAACATGTCCATTTTAGAATAAATTGTCTTACTCTTGAGATTTTGAATGATAGCTACTAAATTTCAACTATTTACAGTCTACAAGACAGCTGAATTGATGATACTAAACTGTGAACCACTTTAGTTTTCATCGTGGCAAAATTGGGTGACTTGCCATAAAATACAAAACATTTAAGTCAACTCTTCAAGGTCAGAAGTCGACCAATCATAATGTGTTTCATAGATGTGATACGTGTCGACAACATAACCTGAGATTCTTTTCTGGTTCTTCCATCCTGAAAGTGTTCAATGCCCTTGTGTATTGTGGCCTTCCACGTGACATGCGCCTTCGACCACGGTCTGGAGATGAGGACCATCCTGGCCGAGAACGATGAGGTCCGCTTCAAGTCCTTCTGTCTGGAGCACAGCGGCGGCGGAGCGGCCCGACCCGAGTGGACCCCGGAGCTCCCGGAGCCCAGATCGGTACCGTACTCTGTGTCAGAGAGGGCCGAGCGGGACCAGCTGGAGCGGGACAAGGTGAGCCAAAGGAAGCAGAAGCTCCAGGAGCTGGAGGACGAGTTCTATCTACTAGTGGACCCCGGTGAGGTGGCGGAGAACATGGCACTGCCCATCACACAGGTACTTCCAGAATTTGACTTTTTAAACTTATTTGACATTAAGCAGTGGTTCTCAAATGAGGGTACGTGAAAGCTCTTCAGGGGCGACGCTATATTTTACAAGTTTCTGTCAGTATCAGTGAATTTATTATGATGTTTTTATTCAATGCCGTGATAAACAGTACGTTTTTCTTTTCATATTAACTCAATTAACTTAATGCCAGAGACGTATTATTTTTCCTTTTGCATTGTCGCTCAATACTTTGGATGGGTACAATATTTGTCATGGCCTATTTCAAATAGTGTTTTCAGTATTTTACTCTATTTTGTTCATATATATAAGTGGTGGGTCATCAGGGCCAGCAAGGCCTTCTCTGTTGGCCTGATATAACCTGACATTATCATAATTATAATAATTATTAACTGTCATAAAAGTCAATTTATTTTCAGTGTATTTTTACTAATTTTTTACTATATATATATATATATATATATATATATATATATATATATATATATATATATATATATATATATACACTGTATTTTATTTTTCATAATTTTGTATTCATTTAAAAGTGTGTCTATAACAATTAGTGCCGTAAATGCAATAAAACCATTCCTCTTAAGGTGGACTTCCTGTACCAGTTCTGGAAATTGAAAAGGAAGGCCAACTTCAACCAGCCTCTGGTGACCCTAAAACGAGACGAGGTGGACAACCTGGCCCAGCAGGAACAGGATGTTCTTTATCGACGACTCAAGCTGTTCACGCACCTCCGACAGGACTTGGAGAGGGTGAGTGAAAATAAAAACGCTTAATTCCAAGAGGCAACAATATATCTCGTAAAAGAGATTGGCTTCATGATAGAGCCGCCATTTACTTGTCTGCGACTTTCAGAAAGAACTTGCTGAAATGGAACACTTTGGTGTTTGGGAGAAAAAAAGGCAAAAAAATGCATCTTCAACAAGCAGTGAAAAATTAGCCTCAGCCGGGTAACTTAAGAAGTGCTTATTTACAGTGGTTATTGATCTTTTCTGGAACACTTTCTTACCTGTTATGATGATAAGGTGCTCAATGTGGTGAGGCTTCAACAAGTGCTCTCCAGTGATTCCTTTCATGCCGTCACAAAGATTAACTCCGCTTGGGTTCATCACAGCGACGTGGCCCACAAGTCAGAGTGAGATCGATTCACTGCTGGACTCGCGATGTGGAACTCTTTCCAGCCCCCTCTGCCCATTATTGACGCCTTTCACGCTGTTTATCCTTTCTGATGCAACAATGTTGGGTTTGTAGCACTACTGAGGCTAGTTAAATTTAGTAACTGAAAATTTAATTTTAGGTTAATGATAAGAGGTTTGGGTAATTGATAGATTTTTTTTCCTTCACAAGAAAGGTTTCTGATTTGAAACTTTCCCTGCTTTACTCTTGGACACCAGCGCTAATGTTAGCATCAAGCTAGTACACACAAATTGTGTCGCAACTTGATTTTTTTAAAGGTAGCCATCAGTTCATAAACTGTTCAAAAGACTGCCTGGTTTATGTTCTTTTTTATTTTTTATTTTTTTTACTCTATTTTAAAACATCCATGTTTTACTCAGAAACACTGGGTTTAGCGTTAAATCACACTTTTATGTATTACTTTTATCCCTAGGTGTCCCGGGATTTTTCACTAACCTGGCCTTATTATCACCCAACTTGGGCTGATTTTGAAAGGCTCATAACATCATCAGATATATATATATATATATATATATATATATATATATATATATATATATATATATATATATATATATATATATATATATATATATATGTGTATATATATATATATGTATATATATATATATATATATATATATATATATATATATGTGTATATATATATATATGTGTATATATATATATATATATATATATATATATATATATATATCAATCAATCAATCAAATTTTATTTATATAGCCCTAAATCACCGAAGTCTCAAAGGGCTTCACAGAATGAAAAGAGGTCGTACAGAGACATCTTTTCAGTATAGGGTACACAACAGCATCCCCTGTCAAAGCTCCCAGAAGGGGAAGGAAAAACTCAAAAACCCCAAATTAGGGGAAAATCAGAAACCTCCAGAAGGGACCACAGGTGGGAGGAGCCCCCTTCCAGGCCCACAGGTTGAAGTGGATGCTGCATATACCAGACACAGAAACAACATAAATTACAGAAAACATAATGTGCTATATAGTGCAGTGATGTCTTGACAGCAGGCAAGGCCATTGGGCAGGAACCATCCCACATTCCAGCCAGGTGGACTGCAGACGGCCGAACTCCTAACCCATGATGGTCGACCAACGCAGGACCCAATGGAGGCGGTCAAGTCAACCCTCACCATCTAGCTAGCCCCCTCCCCCAGCCGGAAGAGGGGGGCAGGAAAAAAGAAAAAGGAAGAAGGCTACAGACAGGCTAAATTAACTAAATGCTTTTGAATATAAATGTGTTTTTAGTCGGGATTTAAAGATTTCTACTGAGGTGGCTGCGCGAACTTCCATAGGTAGGGCATTCCATAGTACTGGCGCGCGAATGGAAAATGCCCTTGATCCCGCAGACTTCTTTTTAGCCCGTGGGGTCGATAGCAAACCGGCATTTTGCGATCGAAGTTGTCGGGGCGGAACATAATGTGATACTAAGTCGACGAGATAGGAAGGAGCTAAACCGTGTAGAATTTTATAAGTAATTAACAGCACCTTAAAATCACATCTTACGTGTATTGGAAGCCAATGCAGGTCAGCTAGAATCGGAGTAATATGATCAAACTTTCTCGTCCTTGTCAATAGTCTCGCTGCTGCATTCTGTACACACTGCAGGCTTTTAATGTTGGACATGGGAAGTCCAGAAAACAAAATGTTGCAATAGTCTAGGCGCGACGTAACAAATGCATGAATTAATGTTTCTGCATCGCTAAGAGAAAGAATAGGGCGAATTTTAGCTATTTTGCGGAGGTGAAAAAACGCCGTTCTTGTCATGTTATTAATATGTGTTCGAAAGGAGAGAGTGGAGTCGAATATCACGCCGAGATTTTTTGCAGAACTACTTTGGGAAATAATACAGTTTTCTAGGTTCAGCGTGGTATTCTTAAGCAAGTGCTGATGATGAACTATCATTGCTATGATATATATATATATATATATATATATATATATATATATATATATATATATATATATATATATATATATATATATATATATATATATATATATATATATATAATATAAATATAACACAACTCAAAATATTTTGTGGCATCAGCTCTAGCCATACATAGGTATATTGACAAATATATATTCCAAGGCTGAATTTTCCTTTTTTGACAAAAAAACAAAACGAAAACATGAACAGCTATTCAATGCTACAGATTTCTTAGATGGGAATATGCAGATATAATGTTATGCGTTGCATGAAATAAAACACTTCCCTGCAGCAAAATAAAAGCTTTCCTGACATTTAACTCTTGGATGGAAGCCTTTTGGGAAGTCCCACGTAGCAAGAACTTTGCATTATGGGAGTCCAGGCTAAGCCACTCAATTAAGTCATTGAAAGGCTTGCAATAAATTACCCGCTAGCACACACTGGTGGTTTTTGCGTCCCAACACAAAAATTTATATTTCACCCTGTTAGCGAATTGCCGTTGAAAGGATAAAAGCTTGAATCGGGAAAATGCATGATAAAACATCAGGTTTTCACTATGTCCAAAATTGACAATATTTCCAATTATTAATGGAAGAAAGGGCATTGTCTGCCTTAACAGGCAATTTCAGCCTGAAGCTGAAGCCTCCTCTCGATGGGACTCGTACTCTTTGGCTGCCCAGCCAATCACGTCCTTTTCCTGGTTTGTCGTCTTCAGTACCACTGTAAGTTAGCTACTGCAGCTAACTTCCTTGGCTAATGTGGCTAACATGCTTATGCTACTTTTACGGATATCGCTCGAGGTTGGACGCGAGCAGTCGATCGAGCTAAAGTGTGGGTCAAGAAAGCTAACCCTTGTTTACATGAAATGATGAAATCCATATTGTACTCTTACTGTAACTAGTACACATAGTAGTTGAATGATTGATTTGAAATAAACTGTCACTCGACGGTAGTTGATTTCAAATCAATTATTTTTCATAATATTGTGCATTTATATATATTTTTTTAATATTATTGTGCATGGTAAATGTTTGTTATTGTAACAAATGCTGTATTATATATTTTGTTTAAAAAATAAAACTTTTTAATGTAATTTAGAAAAAGTTTCTGTTTACCAAAAAAGATTTTAGAGTCATATATCTTAGAGCTGTAATTTCAATACTGCGATATCAATCCTGCGATATTTTTGCTCAAGGTTATCATATTGTCGGATTCTGATATTGTTCCATGGACCAACCCTAACCCTAACCCATATATATGTATATATGTGTGTGTGTATATATATATATATATATATATATATATATATATATATATTCTAAAATGTGCTGTCAATTACGACCATTTACAACAAACTTAAACCGCCGTAACCTTAGTTTTAAGTTCCATTGAAATGCAGATTCACTTTTTTTTAAATGCATTTTCCAAATTCTCCAAATCTGACAAGAGTATTCCCTGTTTTCCATGATGAATCCAACAAACGAATGGATTTAAAAAAAACAAAAAACTTTTCTATCATTTAAAACAAGTTATTTTCTGTGCCAGTGAACTCTTCGACTCTTCAGCATTCACATGCAAAATGCCTCAGGAAATTACATTCTCCCCTTAATTTTAGTTATAGGTCCTTAGGCATGTTAAACTGTAGTACAGTATGTTTTTAAGGTGTGCCTGTAGAGCTCATATAACATCTTTTATTCGACTTTTCTTCCCTCGGTCCTACTTCCCACATGTTGTACTGCAACATGGCTACGCTGTACTGTAATGGTAACCCTCATCAATTTCTTTCACCTGTTTTTATTTCTACCTCCTCCTCCTTCCCTGATGCCATCCCGCGAGCTGCCCCTCTGATATCGCAATGAAATAAATATGAGGCTGCGCATAAATATTTATTGCCGCTTGTGTGTTTCCACGGCCTCGGCGGGGATAAATAATTCAGGGCCAGTCAAACCCTAAATTCTCACGGCTTTGATAAGACAATGGGGTAGGGGGCACATATACACACAAGGCACAGGTTTGATATGTATAGTGTGTCACTACGCTACGGCCGCGTGTAAACATGCATGGGATGAAATGTGCACAGTCGAACCTGCAGCCTTGAGTGTTGTCCCAGAAGTGTTGAAAATTCCAAAAGGCAGTGACAGATAAGCAAAAGCTATTTTTTGGACCCCAAAATGTGTGTCTGTCTTGACAATGGACAACAATTCTGCTTTGATGGTTGCCAATCTGCTTTGATCTGCTGGTTGATTGATTCATAGTTTTTATTTTGTTTGGACTTTTTCTGTTTTCATTCAGTTAGTTTTAACTGGTTATAGAGCAAATCTACTAGTTTTTAGGTAGGCTTGAGTTGAGTTTTTAAGGCGCATTTGTTTAGTGCAAGATAAAAAAAAAACAGTCACTATTAATTGTGTAATAAAGTAAACTTCAATTCTCAAATGTTTGACCGTCTTTGTTCTATAGGCTACAGATGGACAGCAATTATAAATTAAATACATTTAAATTATGCCCTGAAAGCTTGTATACAAAGATGAAAACAGCACATTTTTGCTAACGCTTCCTGTTACGAAAAATTCAGCTTCAAAACACCTCGGCGGATATACAGTATATTCATTGTCTTTAGTAACGAGAGAAAATTCAAGATACGAAAGGCGACTGACACATGATACGAGACAACAGCATTAGTGCTAACATACTGTAACTTTAATGTACATATCTTTTCACAGCCCGTGTTGTCTACCCTATTTGTTGCAGTTTTCGATGCATTTCTATCATTTTTTAAGAGACAATAGTTTTTTTAATTGATGTTTACTTTGGTCTTTCACTTTTAATCTTGACTTGTTTCATCCACACTTCCCACCAGCAATTTACACCGTAGAACTAACAAACAAAAAAATTGACATTAGCTCCATCTAACATTGTACTTTTTACATAAAAACACATATGTAAGATACCACTTTGGGCTGGCATGTCGTTTGCACTTTAACAATGACATTACACAGGAAGCACTTCGCATGACCCCAAACTAAACTTAAGTAAACTTACATGCTCAAAATAATCACCCAAATAAATATACTGCTCCTGTGGACTTGTAATTGTTTCCTGGATCATTGGATATGTAAAAAATGTACAGATTAAACATCCGAAAAATGTGTGTGTGTGTGTGTGTGTGTGTGTCTCTTTCTTTCTTTCTTTCTTTCTTTCTTTCTTTCTTTCTTTCTTTCTTTCTTTCTTTCTTTCTTTCTTTCTTTCTTTCTTTCTTTCTTTCTTTTTCTGTGCACTCCACCAACTCACCATTACCATCTCAGGGCAAACAAGTGAACTGCATTCATATCGTCAACTGCTACAAATAATATGATGCATTCAGAGCAGGGGGTCACCAACGTGGTGCCCACGGGCACTGGGTAGCCCCCGAGGATCACATGAGACCTCTTCTGTAAATAGTTTACAAGTGATAGAACATTGTGATTTTCTAGGGGTCTTACTAGCGATTATGCATATATGACATATACAGTATATTACATATTACACAAGATTTACATATTTACTACAGCTGTTTCTTAATTATTGTAAGAAATCAATAACATGATCAGGGTCTTTGCATAAACTGGCAGACCTTCGTCATACCAGTACCAAAAAAGTACTGTAGCGCTTGGTTTCAAAAAGGTTGGCGACCCAGATTTAAAGGGTTTAGGAACCTTTTTTTTTTTTTTTTTTTTTTTTTTTAAATTATTCTTACCATTATATGTTTTGGTTACTGTGCACTAATGTATTTCTAATATATATTTGTTACCATTTTGTATGCATTTTTATTATTTAATAATATTCATTTAAAGGGTTTAGGAGCATTTTAGTGGGCTTGGAACGGATTAGGCTATTTACATGTAAAAAGCCGCTGTACTTATGAAAGATTCATATTGCAAACTTACTTCCGGAACAAATTAATTTCATGAATAGAAGTACCACTGTATATAAAGTAGCTTTAAAATCAGGTTATTTTTCATTTTGTTTTTAAAGCAATTTTGTTTTTATTTTATGCTATAATTTTTTCAATTCTAATATTAAATACTTGGACTTCCTAAGTGTTTGCTAACTACAATAGCTAAGTTGTGTATTCTTTATGTATACATCTATGTTTTGAAGTGTCTTTGTCTTCATCAATTATGTCAAAATGCACATCAGTCACTAGAATAGACAGCAACTTACTGTTCTCGCCCTTTCTTTTTGTCCTTGTCTTTCCCACAACAAAACAACATGAAAAAAAAAGAACATGTCAAAACAACAGCATCGGCTGCCAAATTGTTATTTCAATAAAAGCCTTGTGGATGCCGGCACTGTCACGCTGTGCTGCATCACTCAATTTAATTCACTTTGCTGCACAAATGCCACCCAAAACAAACAAAAAAACTTTCAACTAACTACCCTTTTGAGAAGTGAGCAGAGTCATTTCCAAAAAGATGTTTTCTATGTTTACCTCATTTAGAATAGAATAGAATCTCCCCTGATTGGTGCTCATCAAATAAATTTGGTTTAAAAAATACAGTACAGTAAATACAATTCAATAAAAACGATAATGTCACAGGAGTGCAATCATTGATGTCTGCAGTGGTTTCTTATTTTGTTGTCGCTCAGGGCATTAATAGCTGCGGAAAAAAGCTGTCCTTGAGTCTGTTTGTCTGGCTTTTATGAGCTGGATTTACATGCAGATTTTTTTTTTTTTTAAAGGCATTGATGTAATTATGTGTGCCTTTGACATTTACTCTTGTGTCTAATGGCTGATTCAACAAGTGATAAATGACTTGTTGATTTTCATGCTAGCCTCACTGTCCTTTGGGAGCATTCCATCTTTGTTTTCAATGTCGGCTGGCCACAGGGTGTTAGCGGGGCAATTAGATATCAATAGCAGTGATATTTAGATGGTTCAGGGCCAGCACAATTGATTGGGTCCAAGGTTGAGTTTCACACAAATGTCGTATGCCAGGTTCTGTAATCTGTAGGAAAAGTTTATATCAGAAGGACCCTCAGAAATGGCTGAGATACCTCTAAAATGGCAGCTTTGGATAAAAATGGTAGACTTACTGTGTCTTTTCAGTGTCCAGTCTGGCCATAACCTTATCGAAAAGTTTGAAAATGGCTGCTTTCAAGCCAAAAATGTGACTTTCAATGGCGTTTTGTTTGCTTCTTGAGACTTTTTGTGGGTTTTTTGTGTATTAAATTTCATGTGCCTAAGATCCTGTCTTCAGGGGCTGGATTATCAAAAATGTCTTAAACACAACACTGTCTTTGAAGGGCCCATGGAAACAGCTGAAATGCCAGCTTCACACTCAAGTGGAAGACATTTTCAGTCTTTTCAGGTCTTTTTTGCTGGTCTACTTATGAAAAACATGTTTGTTAAATTTAAGGTTCCTAAGGGAGACTGACCTGAGGGGCTGAATTAAAAAAAAATGACTGTCTGATATGCAGAGAATGACTGAGGAGGAAGTTGGAAAGTAAACAGATGATTGCCCCATGCCCAACCCCTCTGTTTTGTATCCTGTTTTGCTAAATGAAACACACACATTCACACAAACATACACACACATACACATTAGCAGCCTAATCAACTGCAGGTTCCGCACATTGTGTCCCGGTTGAGAAGCTATTTTTATCTGCAGCACTTGCTCACGGGGCTGGAACGGGCCTGATAGTCCGAGCAGACCAATCAATCAAGATCAACAGATAAACAGTCAGCCTGTAGCCAACCCCCGCATACGCACAAACACAGAGATGTAGTCAGAGACACATAATAATCGAGTTAGTGTTGTACAACCCAGCTGGCCGCTGTCCAGTTTTTGGTGTGCTCGCAGCAACTATTCTGGGCTCCAACCAGTGCTTAAAATGGACAAATTCAGTGCTCAAATTCTACCATTCCAAAGCTAATTCGGAAGTGTTTCACAATCTTTATTGAGCCAAAACTTTTATACTTTTATATATATATATATATATATATATATATATATATATATATATATATATATATATATATATATATATATATATATATATATATATATCGGGGGTGTCAAACTCATTCTTATCGAGGGCCACGTTGCAGTTACAGTTTCTGTCAGAGGGCCGAGATGACTGTGATAAAATACATTTTGGGTGTATTTGTCACATTTCCACCTAGTTTTGAAATCAGAGAGAGGGTGAGGGCAAAAAGCGCTTGCTTTTTCCCCCAAACAATTTCAACCTTTCCATTTTTTTTTAAATTACGTCCTGTAGATGCTGTCCTCTTGTATGAATGCATTCTCGAAATCTGCTGGCGAAAATGAAACTTCAAATTTTAAAATTTTTCTTTTAAAAATTTTAAACTTACTAATTGAACACTATGTGCTCTGTAAGACAAACTCCCATTTAACATCAATGTTTTGTGGAGTACGAGCACTTCTTGGTCGCCCTTTTGGTTTTTTCTTTTTGGCAGATCTAGTCTCTTCAGTTATAAATACAACATTTTCTTGCATTTTTTATTTTATTCTTATTGCATTTTGTTGTGTGTTTTAACGGAACAGCACCATTACGTTCTAAGTTGTAAAAACGTTGGAACACCCTCTGCGCATCTGTCAAACTATCACCGTTTATATAAAACATTTTTATGGCTAACGCATGCTGTTGTCCGTCCACTAATTCATGGCTACTAAAATGGCAAAGTGTTTACTTATTCAAAGTCACTGTCACATATGTTGCCACTTGCTCATGTCTAGCAATACGCAATATAAAAATTCACTTTTTTTGGGGGGGGGGTCTCTACTTCCAGGTTCGTAACCTTTGCTACATGGTGACACGGCGAGAGAAGATGAAGCACAGCCTGTGCGACCTCCAGGAGAAAATCTTCCATCTACAGATGCAGCTGCTAGAAGAGGACATGGCCGGAGGTAAACATCCTACATGACTCACACATTCAAGCATCTATCTTTGTGGTGTACCCCAGGGTTGGCTTTTGAGTCCTCTGCATTTTCATTCACTTAGCATTTTCGCTTTGTCTATTCTATGCAGCCCCATATTAAACCCTTACTGATTTTTTAAAATATTTTTTTAAGCGTTATATCTGACACGTAATGGCCACTATCAATCGACACAGTTTTCTATGACACACACGTGTGAAAGTATGAATGGAGGAATGAAGTTTTACTTGATGCACTTAGACATAGTTGCAGGCTTGCAGCTGCTACGATGCATGTCGGGGTTATAGCAAATACTAATTGTCAACTTCGTTCCCTAGTTGAGCTCTTCCCCAAAGTATACATTAATTACAAAAGTCAATAACAAAAATTACACATTTCAAAGATTAATAGTCCATTAGTCAATAAAAGTTTCGCTCTGTAGCAGTGTTAAGAGTCAAATATTGAATTATTTTAAAGAAATTAACATCACAAGCTTCAGTATTGCAACGCTAATTATAAATGAGTACAGTTTTGTTTTTTTCTTTAGTCAGGTATTTGTTTTGGAAATGAGCATTTTAATGTCCAAGATAGATTTATTTCTGATGGCAGTGTACAACTCTAAGAGCAGGGAGCTTCTGAGCTCTGTTCTGAGTTAATTTTTGAAATAAAGAAACCCATTGACACTGTTTTTGAAAGATGAAGCACCAACAGATTTTTATTGAGCCACTGCCTGACCTTGATATTGAGGGAGCAACAGCAGCTTGCTGTGTTGTCTTAGCGGGTGCATTGACAACTGCATCATCTGGTTACAACGAGCAACAGACAGATTTTCAGCACAGATTGAGGGCATGACATTTATATAGAGACCGAACAGCAAAGGTTTGAGTATTGAGCCTTGCGGAATGTCCATTTCTATAGTTAGAAATTGAGGTTCAGCTTGAATTTTGATACACTGGACTACACTGGACAGCCTGAAGAACTGATACAAACCAACATATTGTCCTCTTGGATATAGTCAAAGTTTGTAATTTGGAAAAAAGTAGGTCATCACTGAATAGCTCAAAACTTTTAGGTCCAGGAATAATCCGTACCAGAATTTCCCCGTCCAGGGTTTATTTGACAAAACAGTAATTTGCTACTTCAATGGAATAACCTGGTCTGAATCTAAACTGATGAAGGTGAAGAAGCGTCTAAATGTTCCATTGCGATGCAACCAAATTCTCCTGTAGACCTCTGCACAATGTTGTTCAAATGGATATTGGCAGATAATTGCACATTGAGCCATGACATCCTCCCTTAAATACTAGTATGACAACTGATTTTTTCAGCTTGAAGGGAATGTGCAAGTTCTTGCAGTTCTTGTGTATTGTCATGCAGGGAGTGCAGCACATTTACATTCCAACTGTGGTGAGCTGACAGTGGTTAGTTTTGGCCTCTCTGATCTGCTCTTGCTGTGTGTGAGCGTGTGCGTGAGTGTGTGTGTGTGTGTGTGTGTGTCTGACGATGACAAAGGCAGGCGAAATTAGGAAGAGGGGTGGGAAGGTTTATGGGATGGCAGTCTGAGTAAAGATAAGAGAGGGAGCCAGGCAAGGAGAAGGGTGGGAGGGAGGGAGGGAAGAAGAAAAGCTAATGAGCTCAGGTAAGAAGTAGGACATACACACATATACACACACCTATCCTGCAGTTGAGTGCATCTGGAAAGCGCGGCCATTAATCACGCTGCAAAACATGAATCTCCTGCATTGCAAGAGGGAGGTGAGAGGTCCTTAGAGCATAAATAATAAGATTTAAAGCTGCTGCGAGTAAACACCTTGGAAAAAAAAAAACGGTCAGAGGTGTGTGTGTGTGTGTGTGTGTGGGGGGGGGGGGGGGGGGGTGTGTGTGCATCAATGAAAATGGCTAAAATGATCATGAAATGGCTGATTCATGCCAAAGTTTCAAACTTTGTCTGTTTTGCTTGTGGACCGAGGGTTACTTCTTGAGACTGCTTTTTCTTATGATGGACGTGCCTACCAAATTTTGTGTCGTGTTACTTTGAAAAATGGATTTGACAACTGATCGTCATTGCCCTGAATATAAGCTGAAAAAGTTTACTTCTGACCAAAATGTCAGATTTCTTGTCCCTTTGGCATGGTTTCTTGGGACTTTTTTATCGCTCTACTCATGATAGACTTGACTACCAAATTTTATGCTTCTGAGTGACACCGATTTTGGGCTCTGTATTTTCAAAGCAGCCCAGGGGCACAATTATCGGCGGTCACACACAGGATGTACAATTTCACCAAGATGAACACGCCTGCAAATTTTTGCGCGTAGAAAAGCCCTCAAAATTGTGACTTACGTTCCAAGCTAGAGGATCGTTGCACCGTTTTCACAAGCCTTAAATAATGCACATAAAAGCTCGTAAAATGGTGTTTTAAAGCACTGCTGATGTAGTTGGATTTGTGCACAGATTACGGGGGGGTGTCGGCTCTTGTCCTTGAAAACCATAAAACATGTCTTTTTCTTTCTTTCTGCTCCTGTTGAGCAGCAATGCACCCCAAAGAGAACAAAAAATCTGATTAGTCAAAGTAAAAGACAAAGGGGAACGTATTGACAAAATTTGATTGAGGCAGATTAGATTCTGTCATAGTGACGATGTCCAGTTTAGTTTGATCGTGTCTACCTATGCTCGTCAAACTGTCAACCAATCAGCTCGCTCAACCAATTGTCCAGGCGTCCTTTGTTCTTGTCAGTTCGGCTTGTATTTTGTTCCTTGCTTTCTTTCAGTTGTTCTCGAATCATTGATCTCAGTTGGTTTCTCGCGTAGTCCTTGTCAAGTCGAGTTTTCTGCTGGAAAAGAAATGAAACAATGGAACAACCTAATCATTTGGAACAATCGATTCAGAAAGTCAATCGATCTTTTTGACCGTTTGAAACATCTTTCATATCGGCGTCCGGTGGCTAAATGTAAAATATTATCATCAAACAGATATATGTTGCCAAGTTCCCAGTAAGGAAAGTATGACTACTTTATATTCGGAATAGCCTGTATGTTTAGGTTGGGTATATTTTAGTTACTTATTTTTGCTCTATTTCGTTTTTTTTGTTTGTTTCGTTTCAAATATGTAAGAAAAAGGCAAATAGGGAAAAAAAACACAGGCCAAGGAAGGAGTATCCATGTATTGAAAGCCCTTTTCTAAATGATCACATAACGTTTCAGATAGATAGATAGATAGATAGATAGATACTTTATTCATCCCCGTAGGGAAATTCACATTTCCAGCAGTATCCTCAAGTCGAGATATAAAATATGAGAAATAAAATACACAAGATACACATAAGTCCAGTACAGAAGTATACTTAAGGTGCTTGTTAACAGTGTAAACAGAATAGTGTGAATCGTTGGAGTCTAGTGCAAGTATAATTAAGGTGCTTGTATAAAGTGAATAGTGCAGTGCAGAGTATGAGGTTTTGAGTTTAATGTGAGCTTTTACTGCCCCGGGTGGAGTTGAAGAGCCTCATGGCATGGGGGAGGAATGATCTCCTCAGCCTGTCCGTGGAGCAGGACAGTGACAGCAATCTGTCACTGAAGCAGCTCCTCTGTCTGTGGATGATGCTGTGTAGTGGATGTGTTGGATTGTCCATGATTGATAGCAGCTTGTTTAGCGCTCGTCGCTCAGCCACAGTTGTCAGACTGTCCAGCTCTGTGCCCACAACCGAGCCCGCCTTCCTCACCAGTTTATCCAGACGCGAGGCGTCCTTCTTCTTGGTGCTGCCTCCCCAGCACACTACTGCATAGAGGAGGGCGCTCGCCACAACAGTCTGGTAGAACATCTGCAGGAGCTTTTTGCAGATGTTGAAGGACGCCAGCCTTCTGAGGAAGTACAGTCGGCTCTGTCCTTTCCTGCACAGAGCTTCTGTGTTGGTAGTCCAATCCAGTTTATTGTCCAGCTGCACACCCAGGTATTTGTAGGTCTGGACAAACTCTACACATTCTCCTTTGATGGTTACTGGTTCCGGATGGGGTTTAGGCCTCCTGAAGTCCACCACCATCTCCCTGGTCTTGGTGGTGTTCAGGTGCAGATGGTTAGCGTCGCTCCATGAGACAAAGTCCTGGATCAGTTTCCTGTACTCCCCCTCCTGCCCACTCCTGATACATCCCACGATAGCAGTGTCGTCTGCAAACTTCTGCACGTGGCAGGACTCAGAGTTGTACTGGAAGTCTGACGTATACAGGGTGAACAGGACAGGAGACAGCACGGTCCCCTGTGGCGCTCCTGTGCTGCTGACAACAGTGTCGGACGTACAGCCCCCCAGTCTCACGTACTGGGGTCTGCCTGTCAGGTAGTCCGTAATCCATGCCACAAGGTGTGAGCCTACTCCCATCTCTGTCAGTTTACCACTGAGCAGCAGAGGCTGTATGGTGTTGAAGGCGCTGGAGAAGTCCAAAAAAGTAATCCTCACTGCACCACTGCCACTGTCCAGGTGAGAGAGGGATCGGTGTAGCATATAGATTATAGCGTCCTCCACTCCTACCTTCTCCTGGTAGGCAAACTGCAGGGGGTCAGTGGCATGGCGGACCTGTGGCCTCAGGTGGTGTAGCAGCAACCGCTCCATGGTCTTCATCACGTGTGATGTCAGGGCGACCGGCCTGAAGTCGTTGAGCTCCTCCGGTCGTGGTTTCTTTGGGACTGGGATAATGCAGGATGTCTTCCACAGCTGGGGGACCCTCCCCCGTTGCAGGCTCAGGTTGAAGATGCGCTGTAGAGGGTCTCCCAGCTCCAACGCACAAGCCTTCAGCAGTCGCGGGGATACTCCATCTGGACCTGCTGCCTTGTTGGGTCGCAGCCTCCTCAGCTCTCCACACACCTGGGCTGCAGTGATCTTGGGTGGGGGGGAGATGTCCTCCTCTGTGCTGGTGTCTAGGGGGGGAGGATGAGCTAGGAGGGAAGCTGCAGTACTCCGGGGTGGGAACGAGTGGGGGTGGTCAAACCTGTTGAAAAAGTTATTCAGCTGGTTGACTCTCCCCCTATCTCCTTCCATGGCAGCACCCCGCTTTGTGCTGCAGCCGGTGATAGTCTTCATTCCATCCCACACCTCCTTTATGCTGTTGTTCTGCAGCTTCCGCTCCAATTTCCTCCTGTACTGCTCCTTCGCCTCCCGGAGCTGGACTCTGAGCTCCCTCTGCACCCGCTTTAGCTCCTGCTGATCACCGTCTTTAAAGGCCCTCTTCTTCTGGTTCAGAAGGCCTTTGATGTCGCTAGTGATCCAGGGCTTATTGTTAGCATAGCAGCGAACAGTTCTTACAGGAACAACAGTGTCCATGCAGAAGTTGATGTAGTCTGTAGTGCAGTTTGCCACCTCCTCAATGTCTCCCCCATGTGACCCCTGCAGTACATCCCAGTCTGTAGATTCAAAGCAGTCTCTCAGAGCCTGCTCTGCCTCAGTAGACCACTTCCTGAATGAGCGTGTGGTTGCTGGTAGCCTCCTCACTTTTGGTTTGTAGTGGGGCTGAAGCAGAATGAGGTTATGGTCTGCTTTCCCCAGTGCAGGCAGTGGAGTAGCACTGTATGCATCCTTAATGTTTGCATACAGCAGGTCAATGGTCCTATTTCCCCTGGTGTTACAGTCCACATACTGGAAGTAAGCAGGTAATGTTTTGTCCAGAGTCACATGATTGAAGTCCCCAGTGATTAACAGAATGGCCTCGGGGTGCTGTGTTTGTAGTTTAGCCACAGCGGAGTGGATGACGTCACACGCTACGTCCGCGTTGGCGCGCGGTGGGATGTAAACAATGACCACAATGGCGGTTCCGAACTCTCTAGGCAAGTAATAGGGACGCAAACTTACGGCCAAAAGTTCGATGTCCCTGCAGCAGGTGGAAATCTTTGTATTTATATGTCCGGGATTACACCATCTTGTATTCACGTACATAGCGAGTCCGCCTCCTTTCCGTTTCCCGCAGGCTTTTGTGTCTCTGTCTGCCCTAACTGTGCTGAAGCCGGGTAGCTCCACGTTGGCGTCCGGGATGCTAGCCGTGAGCCACGTTTCAGTAAAGCACAGCAAACTGCACTCCCTGTAGGCTCTGATATTTTTCACCAGCGCAGCCAGTTCGTCGGTCTTGTTTGGTAGTGAGTTCACATTTCCCATGATCACAGACGGGACAGAAGGCTTGTATCGCCACTTCGCCGCTAGCCGCTTAGCCTTTAGCTTGGCTCCAGCTCTGCAGCCACGATAAGGTCTCCTTACCTCGTCAGGTAAATGTGGGATCTCACCGGCACGGGACTTTTTCAGGGCAAGGAGTTGCTTTCTCGTGTAAACGCGTTTCTGTGCGTTAAAGTCCATATCCATAGAATTAAAGTCCATATCCATAGAAAAAGAACGAAAAGTAACACAAAATAACACGGAGCTGCTGGAAAGGCTACCACTCGCGACGGCGCCGGAAGTTAGTTCAAAATGTCTTGTGAAGCCTAGCTCAAAATGTTGCTTTGTTGGCATTTTAACAACAACAACAAAACCAAGAAGACATAAGCCCCGTTTTCAACATTTTTGTTTTTGTTTCCTCGTTTTCCTCCTCTTCTCTGTGGCTGTCAATGGTGCCCCAGTCAAATGCCACATTGGGCCAAGCGACTTCATGACAAGGCTCACCAGACGTAGAGCTGGTCCTTGGCCTGCCTGCGCCTTCGAATACCCCAATCAGCACTGCTATGCTTATGGTGCGCACGCAAACAAGCTGGGCGGGCGGATGGGCGAGACAATGAGAGTGGGAATCCGCTCCGGCGTTTGGCAGATTGTTGTAACTTGTTCAAAAAACATTTGGGACCCGTCTGTGGGCTACTGGTTCTCGGTCTAGCTATTCCATGTGTTCTAATGAGTCGCAAAGTCCAAAATTTACGCTGCAAACAGAGACGCGAACCAGTTTATTTCGAGCCTTGTCTTTTTCTCTGTCACTTTTAGTTGTGTCTTCCGTTTGTCCTTTTGTTTCAATTTCCCCGACCATTTTGCCTCCACATGTTTTCTTAAATTCAGATTTCTCAGATGGTAAAGACGTCACGATATGTTAAACCTTTTTCAGATTCTCTTTACACACTTGTTGGTAATCCAAGTCCTTTCCCCAGTTGTTTTATCAAGCCCTTCTTAGTTTTTGCTACATTTTCCCTATGATCCCTCTAATTCGATCCCTTAACATTTTTCCCTCAGACATTTATTTGGGTGCCTGGTTGGCCATCTACCGAGGACCTCCGCAGGGCGGCAAATGTGGGCGCCTAAGTAAAGGTTCTGGTCTGTCTCAGTCCTCAGTTTTCTAAGTCACATCCCCCTGACACTGTTCCCAAGTCTCTTTTCTTCCTCAATTTGTTTTGTCCACAAGTATTTTTTACGTACATGGTCTCAAGTTCCTATAGTCTTGGTTCCTCGTGTTTCCTGTGTTGGCCAAACTTTATGGCTGAAGGCTGATGAGGATCAGTCTCACATTCCCGCAATTCGGCGGCTGGAGGCCCCTCTCCCTGCATTCCAGCGATCGAAGACCACTGTCCCTGTGCCTTGTCTGATGGAGGCCCCTGACCCTTTGCCTTGGCTGCCAGAGTTCCCTGTCCCTGAACCCAACCCTCAGCGGCTAGAGGCCCCTGTGCCTGTTCCCACACCTGAGCGTCTGGAAGCCCCTCTCCAAATTCCAATGCCTCAGCAGATGGAGGTCACTTCTACCTTTGCCTTCATAACTAGAGGTCCTCGTTCTTGCTCCGCATCAGTGCCCTAGTTACTGCTTCGTGTCAGCACCAGGCCTCCCTCCTTGTTCCGGTGGCACAGTTCTTGCAGTCACCTTCCATCCATGTTCTGGCAGAGTATGTCCTGCAGCTGTCCACTATTCCTGTTCCGGGGAAGCACAAGGTGCTGCAGCTATCCTCTCTTCCTGTCCTGATAGCACACAGTGCTACAGCCGTCCTCTGTCACGTTCCGGCAGTGGACATCCTCTTTGTTCTTGTTCCAAGAGCGCACCTCCTGCGGCTGCCTCCCTTCCTGTTCCAGCGGCACGTGTCCTGTTCCTACCTGCCATTCGTGTTTCGGCGGTGCATGTCCTGCGCCCATCCTACATCCTGGTTCCTCAGCTCAAGCCCTGCGGTCGCCCTCTATCCCTGTCCCTGCGGTGCATGCCGTTTGACCCTGTTATGGCAGCGTATGTGCAGCTGCTGCACTCCATTCTTGTTCCGAGGCACAAGACCTGCTACCGCCTTCTGACCACGTTTTGACTTTCCACGTCCTCTGGACACCCTCTGTACCTAATCCAGTGGTGCACATCCTGTGGCCGCCCTTGTGTTTTTTTCTTTTCCAACTCCTGCCCATCCTACTTGTTTAGACTTGTTTTTGGGGACGTCTGGTATTTGTCCTTTATTTTTATTTTTTATTTTTGTATTATATCATGTATTCGTGTCCATCGTGTCAGTGTCTAGTTTAGTTTGAGTGTGTCCAACTGTGCTCGTCAAACTCTTCCCTTGCTTCTTCAGCTAATTAGCTCTCTCAACCAAAACAAAAATAATATCTTGCAATAGCAGCATTTGTCTTGTGGTTATTATCGTACATTGATTCATGTCAGCAATTGCGCGTTTAGATCAGAGGTCCCAAAAAAGTGTTCCTAGATGACGCGTGTTACCCTGTGGATGCTGAACACAACTTCATAAACTATTACGACTAACTCGTAGAGAATAACTCTAAATATCTAAAACCATATCTAAATGCGTCTTTCCACAGATAGAAACCAGAAAGGAGGAAAGAGGAAGGAGGGCAGGCGGAAGAGTTGTCCTGACAAGAGAAAGGAGAGATGGAAGTCAGACAGTGACTCGCTGTTTAAAGAGCTAGGTACACTCTACGGCTGCACAGTCTATCCATTCATCCATTAAGTTAACAGTTTATCCTCACAGGGCTAATAAATACATTAGGCATGGGTCTATCACTGTATTGGTAATGTATTGTGATTTTGAAAGTCACGGTCATTTACACCATCCAAATATATCGGGAGCCAATCAAATTGCCCATTTTCTGCTTTGTGGTCTTTAGCATCATTATAATTTAGCTGCTGCAGCTAACTACCACAGATAATGAGAGAGAGAGACGGAGAGCGCCTGATTGTGTGAGTGTATGTGTTGGAAATATACTCTTGTGAACATGAAATCATGAAATGACAGACTCCACATTGTACTAGTAATTAATACACACACTAGTTGAATTATTGATTTGAAAGAACTACCGTTAGACAATGATACAATGGACCCCCGGGTTACGGCGTCCCTGGCTTACGTTTTTTTTTTTTTTTTCACATTTTTCTCCCCTCTTTCTGACCTGTGGTGTTGGTTGTTTGTTTTGCCTTCCTCTTGAGGCGTTTTTAGGTAGTTGCTCTTTTTTTCTGTTGGCGTCAAACTGCCTCCGCTGCAACGCGTCACTTCAATGCTGGTATGCTATTTGTCGGCGTCTCGACTCCCTAATATACTGGTCTACCATTGGTCAGCGTAATGTGGTCACGAAGATGCTGGTCAGCTATTGGTTGGCACACGGGGTCACAAAGATGGCTGCCTAAAGACTTGATCTTGTGTGCAAGTGCTTTCAATATTGCAATTATTATGCATTTTAGTGCTTAATTCAAACTTGAATTGGTTATGCATGAGTCCCAAGATTGCTCGTGATGTTAAAGAGAGCAGTAAGAAGATAATTTATATGGAAACGAAGCTGGAGATAATCAAGACATACGAAGAAGGCTAAGATAGCCTAGCCTAGGCTACCTGTTCTAGGGAATATGGGCATAACAAGCGTCACTCAAAGGAAAATAAATCCCTTATTTTTTATTTAAGATGTTATTTTATTTTATGCATGTATGTTATATATAAGTAGCACTTACTATACTATTTTGATAGCAATTTATATGTGTAGACAATTTTTATGTTTTTATCTGGGGTTTTACACAGATTAGCTAATTAACAAAGGTTTGGATCGCCCGCCTTACGGCGAATTCATGTTACGATCCCAACCGTGGAACGGATTCATCTCGTTTTAATAGTGTGCATTTGTACATCTTTTAAAGTAGTTCCCATAATTCAGTGTATAGATTTGTTGGTGAGCAAAGGAAAGGTTTATTTTGATTTTATTTACATATTTATTTTAATTTAGCATGGTCAATGTTTGTTATTGTAACAAAATTTTCCACCACACCGGCCGAATGGTGCACATGACTTGTCATCGGAGGGCACCCGCAGGCCCCAGCCGAGTAATCGATTAACATATTTATTATATTTCAAAAAGAACTAGGCTTTGTGGGGTCTAGGGAAGCATGAGTGTCACACCTATGGCCCATCTTGGGTGGGTAATAATCCTAAACAGGCCTGGGCACAAAAACATGTCACATTCTGTCTTTTTTTTTTTTTTATTCATTTCTTGTGGTTAACATTGTGTTAAAACATGCGTCACATCATTTCCACTGTGGCGTGTTTACCTTCCTGCTTATTTTTCTGCCTCCCTCGCTTTTCCTGCAGAGGCATGCTACGTCATGGAAACAAATGTGTGCGTTAATGTGCATGCGTTTGTGTTAAGACTCAGCAGTGTCATAGGCTCCCAAACAGCACCTCCTGCTGTCCTCTTTGCCACATCATCCCTAAAGTTAGGCACAGCCCAGACGCTTTGGATAGGAAACTGTGTGCCGAACCCACAAACCAAAATCTGCGGCCCAAGTTTGCACCTTTTAATTGCACTTCATTTTCGCCCCCAGTTTGCTCCATTTCAACGACCTATTCACAAAGGATATTCCGCTAATGAGATGCCAGTGCAAACGCACACACACGCACGCTCAGTTTCCCCCTGGATACTTCACAAGGCAAAGTAAAATGTTTGCTTTGCGCCTTGAAAATCGTGGCACTTAATAAGGGTCTCAATTTGCCTGTGTAAAACATGCCTATTCAACCACATGTTAATTTTGCTCTCCCACTTTTTTTTTTCTATTTATTTAATCCCACTTTTTTATTGTCGTTTTATTTAAAGTAATGTTAGATATTGATTGTATGCTGTTCAGTGCCAAGAAATACAACTTTAAATAGCTTTCATTGTCATCATTATTATTGTTATTATCATTATTATTTTTGTTGTAATTATTATTGCTGTTTTTATAGTTTGATGAAAGCATTGTTTTCTGATTGAAGGTGCAAATGAGACTCAACTAATTGGTACCAAAATTCACATGGGCATCTCATGCCAAAATGGAGGTCATATTTTGGATTTAAAAGACCTGTTCCTTTTCCTCAATGAGGGACATTAATCTGTTATGAATGCTCCAGAGAGTAAAATGATATTATACAGTAATACCTCGTTTTTCATGGATAATGTCATGGATAATGTCATGCATGTGTGTGGGTACCTGATTTTTTTTTTTTTAAGTGAAAAGTATTTATACTGTACATATTTGACAAATATTACTGCAGCACACATACTTACTTAGATAATAAATGATTAAATCTTTAACTATACTGTTATCCCAGGCACTCCTACAAGACATGTGAGATGCTCCTGGTGCGTCCATTGACCAATGAGGGCAGGAGTTCTAGTCCACTCCCGCCCAGGATTTGTACTCATTGGTTGATGGTCGCGCCAGGAGACAATCACGTGTCTTGTAAGAGTGCCCGTCTCCCTCATGAAAGTCACACACGTTTGTTAGGTAGATTTAAATAGAGAACAGGAGAGAGCAGCCCTGCAGCGTCTGTCTGGCATTCAGGAAACCTTCACCATGCATCTCTCCGCAGTATAGCTTTCTTTTTTTTTTTTTAATGAAAAAAATAAGCTGCAATGCACTGAGTAGGTGCATAGGGGAGGCACAAAGTAGCGCGGGATCACTGTATTCATTACAGCCATTACGCCAAAATGTTGATGTGAATTTGATATATATATATATATATATATATATATATATATATATATATATATATATATATATATATATATATATATATATTGATGTAGTCATACATAGTGATTTGCATTTGTATGTCTGTAATGATTGGTGGTTGTTTTCGGATATGAACAAATGGCGCTCTCTATTTTACATTTAGGATGTCCTCTTGCTAAATGTGAGGTTCCACAGAAGAACTGTGTATTTTCACACCATCTATGGGCTGGAGTTAATCGCTTTCACTAAACTAACTGCCTGAAAAGCATTCTGCATAGCCACGCAGTTAGAGAATGAGACACTTTTCATTTGCTCTGTTTTTACCTGTTCGCACCACCCAAAAGCCGCTCGATCCTTTAGTGAATCTGGTCCTTGGTGTTTTATCCCCGCAGGCTTGTCCAAGTCCTTCCCATTGGACAACTCGTTGTTCGACAGCTGGCTGGCTCAGTCTGTGCAGATCACGGCCAACGACATGCTCAGCAAGTGGGCTTTGGGTTCACAGGAACGGGACAAGAGTGGCAGCCTGCTCTCCGACCAGGTAACACTCCAAAAGTAGCTTTAGTCCTTGCGTGGTATTTTGTCAGATCTTTACATCCAAAGCATTTCACATCAAAGGGAAAGAATTGAAAGAAGACACTAGGGAGATGGAAGTTCATAGAGATGGTGACAACTTATCAAAGTTGAACATGTCATGACCACTTAGTTATCACTCTAGCAGGGGTGTGCAATCCCTTGGTTAAACTACCGTGAGAATGATGTGGAAGAAAATAACCCCGAAATGGTCAAAATACTGCACACGGATTAAAAAGAAGTTCAACCAAATCAAAATTACCTTTCAGATTCCAAAGCCAGTTTTCTATACGAGTATGTCATTTCGAGTAGACCCACCAAAAAGTCTCAAGAACTCCTGCCAGAAAAGACCCCTCGCATCTGTTAATATTTTTTTTACCTGGTTGTCCTGTAGCTCCTGCAGGGCGAGGAGAGCTTGCTTAATCTGATGATGGAAAACTCTGTGGAGTCCACGTGGAAGACGCCCCAGCTGGGTCGCAAATTCCGAGGCAGATGCAAGCCCCGGGCCCGTGGTCACACGCCAGCCTCTGGCACCAAGCCACCGCCGCAGACGCTTCTGTCAACGGGCTCAGGGTCAGGTACCTACGCCTTCAAGGGCACCTGGGCTGGCGGCAGGGCAACGAAAAAGCACGGCGCCCGTAAGGGTTCGCGAGGGTCTTCCAGAGTCCTCCACCACCACCGCCTCCACCGTCACCGCACTCAAAAATCCGACCTGCAGCCACCCATATCCAAAATGGACTCCTGTCACATTTCGGAGGACGCCGGGCCATGGGACAGCAACGGCGTCGCGTCGAGGCTCCTGCCTGCCGTGCCGTCCCCCCGGTTACGCATTTCCCGCCAAGTCAAATCACGAGACCGAGGTGGCGCCGGGGCAACGTCCGAGGCGAACGACCAGCGCTTGCTCCACAGCGATGGTTACTTTTCCGACGGTGAGCAGAGAGACATGGACACTCGCCCCGGGGGTGCACGCAAACTTCGACTGGCGCAGTTGCATTCCGGCAAAGAGGACCTGCTGAGGCGGAGCGTCATGGCGTCCTAAGGACCCTGAAAGCGCCGCATACATGCTAGCACTCTCGCGAGCCCACCTGTGCCCTCAGAGTTCTTTGAATGTAGCCACTAGCCTCCTCACTAGGCTCACCGCTAAGTTCCAAACGGAAGTAGGAAACAGGAGTTCGTTTTTGTATCCAATTTAAAATCTGTCGTTGTAGTCTTGGCGACATTCTTCTAAATATCTTCACATAGGCTGGTTTCAGGGTCTTACTCATTCAGCAGGTGGTGTTGGAAAGCACAACTAGCGAGCAAGTAGCTGAGCACTGGCTGGTTTACGGGGAAAAAAAGACACAGTTTCCGCAGTTGGAGTTTAAAAAAAAAAGTCTGCAAACATTCTTCCGATTTTCAAAATTCCGTTTGCCTCGAATAAACTCTGTGCCTTCTGTCGCACCCCCATACCCTCAAAGACCCTACCAAGCCAAACAATCACCAACCAATCAGCCATCGCCCAATCCGATTTATAACAATCAATGCGAATGTGTCACCTTAATCATTTTTAGAGTGCCTGAACGAAGGATGTACGGACAACGTTTAGCCATTTTTTCACACCCTAGCATCAAAAAGGTGTTTTCAGCATTGTTCAGTGCCAGCTAACAGCCTCTAGACGGCAGCATTTAGCAAGTATGACTTCCCGTTCCAATTCCTTTAGCCTACAGACGTGGCTAAGCTAGTGAGGCTAAATTCCCACTTAACGTCGGCAAAGTTTCAACAATTTGTGCGTTTCAAAAAAGACTTTGCTGTCTTTGTACTGAAGGACGTATGTACTTGTCTCAGGGGTTAAAAAAAATGTTAAAATTGTCTGAATAACCAATGTTTTATTATTTTGTGTAGAAATTAGATGAATGAATTAATTTAATAGAAAAATTCAACTATGAATCGCTAATCAATCAATCTATATCTATCTATCTGTGTGTGTATTTTATATATATATATATATATATATATATATATATATATATATATATATATATATATATATATATATATATATATATATATAAAATGATGTGTGTATGTCAAGAAACTTTCACATCTGGATGACTACTGAGCTCTCGGTTTGGTCACATGACCATAATGCCGAGACCAATCAGCTGCATGGCGCCAATTTTTACTTCCTGTATTCCCCCCCCCGCCCGCTGTAATGGCCGCGTAGCTGCTGAACTGATCACACTTAGTGCAGGTTTGGTGAAACAGGGTTGGATTATTTGACAGGCGTCAACGGTACAGTGTATGCTTTCCGGATGCTTCCAGGCTTCAGTTGCGTTCCTGAAGCTCCTGAATGCATTCCTGACGCTCTTGAATGCGTTCCTGTTGCACACTTATATGAGTGCAACACACCTGTATGCGTTCCTTATGCTCCTTTACTCAAGCGCTTGTGTGCTTTGCTGGTGTTCCCGTATGTGTACCTAACTCTCCCATATGAGCTTCTTCCAATAGGAGGCTTTTCTTATTATTATTACTGCTACCGATGAGAACGGCAACCGTTGACGTTTTCTGTGTTTCTTCCAAGTAGACTGCAAAGATCGTAGCACATAGTAGTAAAGCGACGCGGTGCCGTAGGCGGTTGATCGACTCGTGATTTACCTACCGTAGCCTCTTCTTACTGTACACAAACTGCTATTATACAATATTTACAGTGTGGCGAGCACGCCCTCTCCTTCCTAGTATCCTAGCTTCCTAGCCAAATGTATACAGGGGGTTTTTGCCCCCTGTGTTGAGTAGATGCTAAGCTAAGTGTTGTGCGCTACTTTGAACTTGCTGTTGGCTTTGAAGTTTAGATCATATTCTGATCTTTTTTCTTTATTTTTTACGTATTTTTACAATTCTGGTCGCCTATTTTTTTCAAGAACATCTTAGACCAGGGGTCACTAACCTTTCGATCACCACAGACCAGTCAAAGCTTGAGATTTTTATTGTGGACCCGGGAGAGGAGCCAATTTGGATATAAATTGAGTTCACCATCAACAATAAACAATGACTTGCTTGAGTCTCAAAAATACTTGTAAAATGTACAAAAATGTACACTAATTACATTGATCAAATCAGTCATATAACTGAATTACAAATGCTATTCATTTTTGTCCAAAATGTTAATTAGATGCAAATTTGTACTTTAAAATGCAAAACCTTTGCATATGCTAACATTTAGGAAAGGGAAATACCTGGCCCAACTGAAAATGCTAATGAGGTAGCACTATATAACATGCTGAAGATAAGAACATTAGCTAGCATGTTATCCACAGTTACAAGTTATTGGATCAACAAACAAACACAATTCGGGCATATCATAAATGAAAACATTCTTACAAAGAAAGTACAACTTACAGACACTCAAGGACTAGATTTCACACATAGAACATCGTTTGTGTCACATACAGGGACTGCTCTCAACTGAAGCCACAGCGTCCTTCCTCACTACAAAATGTAATATTAACACCAGCCAGAGGCGGTGCCAAAAAAACAAAATCAATCCAAACAAAGCACAAATGAATGAACTGGTAAAGGATAAACTAAATCAGTTCCAAAACATTTCGAGTGCGGCACATGCGGACCAGTACCAGTTGATCTACGGACCAGTACTGGGTCACGGACCTGTGGTTGGGGACCTCTGCATTAGACCACAATCAATAGGTACCCTAAAGAAAGTCACAATTGGCACACACATGACAACAGTGAAAAAGAGGAGACCACTATACGTTGCATGATTAAATATACAATATCAATTTCATTTTATAGTCAATCGCGTTTCAAAACAAAGCCCTGCTCCCTGGTTGAAATGCTTGATTTCAAGCTAACTGGTCTCAAGTGGGTGACTCATTAATCTTGCGCATTTTAGTTTGCTTTAATTCATTCCGGATTAGCAAAATTAGTGATCGCGATAGCAGCTAGCACATAAACTAGACATTAGACTGAAAAAGCACATCTTAGGTTTAGCATTTTAGCATTTAGCATGCCGTCATACTGGTGTCATATTTTCTGCTAGGGAAAGAGGATAATGCAAATATGGCTATTTGCTTGCGTAATTTAGCCCACCATAGCTTGTCCACAAAAAAGCCACTCTCGTGACCAATCAGAAAAGAGCGATTCATCATGATCATGATTCATAATGGTACATTCTGAATCCTCATGAACCAAGTTTTCAAACCCACCAATTGATTCTGACCAGAAGAGGCCAATTACAAGCAAATTGAAAGCACCTCAACAAAACGCTATAAGCAACTCTTCTTTTCTCAGGAACAGCGATGCTACTGTTCCTGAGTCAGTTTGACTTTGGTCATGTTTAATGCTTTGTTAAGTGTTAAGAAAATAATTTTTATTTAAAAAAAAAAAACAACACATTTTGTTTTTAAAAGCAAATGTTTTCTCTATTTATTTATTTATTTTTATTCACAACTATATAATGGGCCATTTTGACCCAGGCCATATTTCATGCTCCAAAGTCTTTGAAATGAATACAACTTCAGTAAACATTGTTTAAAGGCTAATTTGAACTTTAATTGTTTTTTTTTTCCCTAAATTGGTAATTCACACCCACTATTTCTTAAACGATTAAAAAATAAGAAAAAGAATAATAGACTTTATAGTGTTTTAACTTCAAAAGGTTGTTTTTCTTTTAGGGGTCATTTTGACTCAAGCCAATTTTGACAATCCAAAGCAGGGGTGTCGAACTCGTTTAAACTTCCGGGCCATGTGGAGGATAATCTAGTCCCAAGTGGGCCAGGCCAGTAAAATCATAGTATATATTTATATAACTTTAAAACAGCAACTTTTAACTTTTAATCATTTCCAAAATAGTCCACCATTACTATAAAGAAAACATTAACATGACTATTAATCATAAAACATTGTTAGTTTTTCATACTTCACATTACAAAATCATCTCACGGGCCAGATAAAACCAGTTTGCGGGCCACAACCAGCCCGCAGGCCGTATCTTTGACACCACTGATCCAAAGCGTCTGAAACAGAAGTGAAAATTCCAACATTCCTTGTTTAAAATGTATTTCATTTAATTTTTTTTTAATAGGTCATTTTGACCCAGACAATTTTTTAATGATTCAAAATGGTCAGAAATGAAACATGGAAACAATTGCTAGCTTTTTTTTTTTTTTTTTTTTAGAAAATCTTTTTACCTTCATTTTGAACCACAACAAAGTACCTTTTTGGTTGTATTTGTCACACTTTAAAATCAATTTGACACAGAACATAACAGGAGGGTTTTAATATGTTTTCAAAGCACTTAAATTGTTTTTGTTTCTGGTCATGTATCATCTTCACCAGCACCAGATTTAGTCCAGATTGTGTTTAGACTGAGTGTGAATCTGGATCAGAATATGAATCTTAAAAAAAAAAAAAAAAAAAATCAGTCCTCTGCTGCATCAAAAGCTTCTTTTGTTCAATACGTGAATATGAATGTCACAGGGGTTTTGCCCTTATTTTATTTTTGGTGTTTTGAAAGAATGTTGTGCCATTTGTGAATAGCAAAGAGAATTATTGAACATATAAGAAAAGAAAAAGAGCTATTTTAAATTATTTTTTATTTTTCTCTGGCATTTTTTCTGCTATATTTATTTTCTTGTATTAGAATATTCTTTGTAGGAGGGAGGGACAACTTTAAAAACAAACGTGTATTTTTCCTTAGTCCGAGAAGCCTATTTTCTTCCTTTTTGTACAATTTGGATGTTTGGCGCGAGATTTTGACAAGCAATACGATGATGTCCTTCCTCTGTGACTGTATTTCTGCATGCTTTTTTTGTGTGTTGCCTTAACCATGGCTGCTAATCTCCTCTCATTCCCCCCAATCCCCCTCATAGTTATCCCACAACCCCCTTTTTTTCCCAGTGGCATCCCACCCGATCCAGTCCAGCGTAGTCCAATAAAAGCAGTGCTTTCTTTCTGTGTACTCCAATGACGCCTGGACTCTCCTTCTTCTGCACCACACTCATCCAGACACACGTTTTACGTTGTGATATTTGAACTTTGAGAATGTTCAGTCACTTTTCAGACTGATACCAGTACAAGTAATCAACTATTCAGTAGTCACCAATACCACACTAGTACTTTTGATACGCACGATTTGTCAGGAATATACCTCAGAGTGCGAAAAAAGATGGGATCCCAAACAGACTGAAGGCTCTCAGGTCGTGAGAAAAAAAAAAGCTTTAATAACAACAACAACAAAAACACAGCGTGAAGAAAGAAATAACAACAAAGTACATGCACCAAATGGGCAAAATAGTTACTAGGGCTGCACGATTATGGCCAAAATAATGATAATTTTGAAATCATGATTATAATTACATTTATTACTCATGTTTGCTCTCACACGTTCGTTTATTGCCCTTTTTTTTAAACAAGCAGAATATAAACAAGGCTTCGTACTTACAAATAATAATAATAAACTAAAATAAATATGTAAAAAATTAAAACAAATGGTATACAGGGCAATACAGCTAACATACTTGTTTAGTATAGTTTAGTACTCTGCATCTATTGCAGCATGTTGAACCCGAAAGCAGGCTCCTCCCACTTGTGGTCCCTTTTCAAGGTTTCCTATTTTTACCTGAATATAATTTTGAGTTTTTTCCTTGTCCTTTTGGGAACCTTGTTTAGGGGATGTCTTTGTGCATTTATAATGCTCTCTGTGATTCTTTTGCTTACAAAGCCCTTAGAGTCAGGGTCCCCAAAAATGTTCTCGTGAGGGACAACTAACTTTTCCCTTCTCTGATGCAGCCAGGGTCAGTTTGTAAGAAATTCATATCAAATACAGTATTATTAATCCTTCCTTGCTTCTTAACAGGAAAAAAAATCTGACAATGATTAATCCCACAAGTAAGGAAATAAAACACTATTTATGGAATAAATAATGACTAAATAACCTTTTTAGGTTTTTCCTTAAAAAAAAAAAACATGGAACAATAACATTCTGGTGGACACCACTAGTTGCAGATTTCCCATGTCAACGTCACTATGAAAGCAATATGATACAACAATATATTTCAATACTAGTATAGTTGTACAATGAATTATACCCCACTAGATGTCATTGTGATAATATTTGTTCTAGGGTTGCACAATTAATCACATTTTAATCGCGACTTTGGCTGCCACGATTAATTACGCTGATCCTCAGCATTTCTCACCTGATTCCTAATATATTCAGTGCTAGCTGTCAATTGAGACCCATTTTGAGAAATCTAATTGGCAAAAAATTTGAATAAATTCAGTTTGAAATGACCAAAAATGACATTTTGACTGCTAATTGATTAAAATTTGCTTTAAAGTAAATGATGTACTTGGTTCTATGTAGGCTATGTAGCTGTATTGCCCTGTATGTTTGTGTTAATCATTATTTACTTTCTTTTAGTTTATTATTATTATTTGTAAGTATCAAGCCTTGAAACATTGTTTTTGTATTTAAAAAAGGGCATGAAGAAGACATATTTGACCAAACATAATACTTTATATGAATAATCGTGATTATTATTCGGGAGTTCAATATTGACCAAAACAACCGTGATGATTCTTTTAGTCATAATCATGCAGGCCTAATTTGTTCATATTCCTAAAATTAAGCTTACCTATTTCATAGTCATAATAAGATTTTTGCATCCATGCATGTGTAAGTTTCAATCACGTGGCTATATTGAAAAAAAAAAACTCATAATGCATCTCTGGTATTGTTCAGGGGTCGTCCAAATTGTGTAGGAAGGCCATATCGAGCACGCATGCCGTAGTTCGGCTTTAGACTCTAAGACTCTTGTGATTAAGGGCTATATAGTATATAGTGAAAAGAAAAACAAAAACAAAAAAAACTGTATATAGTATTAAAAAAAAGACTTAGACTTTACCCTACAATTATATATGTATTCCAATTGTGGCTGTGGCAGTTTGACACTGGACCATATTATTTTCACCATTATGTGGTGGAAGAGTTTTCGATGATTTTAAGAGAAGCCCAGAAAAGCAAGGGAAACTAAAGTCACCTTCAATGGGTGGTCTGCACACATTCACACACACAAACACACAAGCACACACATGCTGCGATAACGTGCTGCTTTGTGCTTCTTCACACAATTAATCTTCTGATTGTTATCTCGTCATCATCACGGGATGCTTTTGCAGCACTCTGTTAAACGTGTATACAGTATTGTCACATACTCACAGTACAGATCATTTTTCAAGATGGACGTGGTGAAAATGGAAAACCAGCAAACCTAAATAAGAGATACAAGTACAGTACTACAATATTGCTACATTGGTAGTCATAGAAATGATTATCCTTGTGGCGTTAAGTCCATTGTTTTGTAGTGAATAGACGTCCTGTAAAACCAATTAAGAGCGTGTGTGTTTGTGTGTGCGTGTGTGGGCGTGTGTAATTGCGCTGAATGTCAAAAAGCTGTCAGTGTGAAATTGAAGTCATTCAAGTTGTTGCAGATCTGCTTAGTTTGGCTAAAAATACTCAATGATGTCTGGACGCTATCTGGCGGGAAATCCAGGACAAGTTTCTCAATTGCTTGTTACAATGTTAGAATGCAACCCAACGCCACCTAGTGGAATCATGGTTATTACTGACCAATAACAAGTTTATCTAAACCAGTGGTTCTCAACCTTCTTTCAGTGATGTACCCCCTTTGAAATATCTTTTCAGCCAAGTATCCCTTAACCAGTGCAAAGCATTTTTGGGTTAAAAGAAAAACATCCCATCAGTGATTTATTCAGCTTGAGACTAGGGGTAAGGAACTCCGGGTCCCTGAGAGCTATATCCTGTCTATTTTTGATGTCTCCCTTGCCTTTCACACCTGGTTCAAATAATCAGCTCATCAGCAAGCCCTATGGAAGCCGGAGAACAATCCTGATCACTTCAATCAGGTGTGACAAAAATGAGATATCAAAAACAGGCAGGATGTGGCTCTTGAGGAACTGGAGTTCCCTACGCCTGCTTTGGACCCTTCAAAACTTCATTTGTATTTGTCCACAAAAAAAAAAAAAAAGAAATCAACATAAAGTGTCCTCTTTCGGATAATCGAAGAAACCTGTTATCGACAAGAAATAACGTAATTATTAATAAATATTTTTCCACAAAAAATAATGTGTCAGACCTGTTCTCTCTCTCTAATATATATATATATATATATATATATATATATATATATATATATATATATATATATATATATATATATATATATATATATATATATATATATATATATATATATATATATACACTGTATATTACACTGTATATATACTATATGTATATATATACTATAATGAAAGTCAATTTCTTTTTCTCAATTTCTTGTCAGACCTGTTCTCTCTCTCTAATATATATATATATATATATATATATATATATATATATATATATATATATATATATATATATATATATATACACTGTATATATACACTGTATATATACTATATGTATATATATATACTATAATGAAAGTCAATTATCTTTTTAAATTCATTTTTACTGAATATATATATATATATATATATATATATATATATATATATATATATATATATATATATATATACACTGTATATATACACTGTATATATACTATATGTATATATATACTATAATGAAAGTCAATTATCTTTTTAAATTCATTTTTACTGAATATATATATATATATATATATATATATATATATATATATATATATATATATATATATTTTTTTTTTTTTTTAACTTGTAAAATTGCTCTCCATATTCAACGTTTATGTTATATTTTTTCATGTCATATTATATCCATTTGGTTAGGCTCCTTCTAGTGTTGTAGTTTTTAGCCAATTAGAATTCAGCTAACTTGTGCAGTATGTATGTAATCTGCCTGTCCTCAGAGGCGCTAGGGCATTCGCATCAACAAGTGCGGGCTTCTGGGTAAGGCCAGATGGATATATGAGCGGCCCATATAACTTAATAGACAGCTGTAATAGCCAATCGAGTCATAAGATCGCCATCTAGAGACCTCACGTTGGACGTGACGTGAGAGGATGCTCGCTACAGGAAGGCGGTGCAATGCTCAACAACCAAGCTAAGTGGTGTTGTCTTTGGCTGATTGCGTTACCAGGGCAAATAGCAAATATAAAATAGCAAATACCCTGGCAAATAGTTCTGCTGGGAATGCCTTTTGTTTGCAAAGGATCAATTTGGATTTTGGAGCCACAGTGGATTTGCAAATTTAGAGTGTTTAAGAAAGGCTGCAACGAGACACCAAAGCGGCGTTTGGCACACGCGCTACAAAACGTTTGGGAAAGTCCGAGTATATCTGTATATCTCAGTGTGAAGCGAAAGAGAGCATGAAGAGGTCAAGAAAAATTGTAATTTGTAATTAAAATTGAAAAATTGTAATTTGGATACTTGTAATGTGGATACTTATTTTAAATTATTATTAATTTTTGACAGCCTCATGTATAATGACAAGTTATAATCGCTGATGCGGGAAATCGAAACAAACACGGTGGACAAAGTTGTCAAATATGTTTGTAAGACGTCAAGTTTTGTTTCGTAAAAGAATAGATGGATGATGATTCACATTTTGATGTCAAAAAATGATGTGTCCGACTGAAGCGGGCTGAGTTCAAAGTATGCGTCCCCTATAAAAAATGATGCGTCTGGGGCGCAGGCAAACGAGAGCACTCAGTATATTTAACTGTGGAAAGTTTAAACTATTATGATACAGGTCCTTTAATTGGACTGCGGCGCATCATCGTGACTCACCGACAACTCACAAAGAAAATGCGTGAGTGAGCCCTGTTTTAAATCAAGTCAACAGGAATCTTCTTTGACTATCCTGTAAATATAGTGCTAGAGTTTCACTCATATGTTCCTGATTATTAACGTCGTCAATACTGTAACAGCAGTTGTTTATTGCGTCGTTAAAGACGACAAGTTTGTGTTTACTCTCGATCAAATGTACAGATCAAGACCTCTTGTGAGCGAGACATAAACAAAATGTGTTTGCGTTTGTTACAGCTTGGATCAGATTCCATCTTGGGTTTCCTGTGACAAAGCAGAGCCTTCAACACGCCTGTTTGATGTTAGCGTAGCGCTTAGTCACTTCTTTTTACTCAACGGTAATTAAATCAGTTAGCAGCCACGCTAGTCTCATTATTCAAAGAGAGGGGCAATGTGTGTGAGAAACGCTTTGAATTTGTTTACCTTCGTAGAAAACACGACACGCAAGCACAAACTTGAGCTAACGCAAGCGCTGAGCTTTCTAGTACAACCCAAGCAAACAGAAAGTGAAGAATAGCCTACATTGATCACAGGTTTATGTTTAATCACACATATTGTCAGTGTATATCATTTTATGAAATTCCCTTCATTTTTAGTACAAAAAGTGTTCCATTATAGCAAAACAGTGTCACAGTTCTTACAGTATTATTGCGAGTGCTCAGTCAACAGTTTTAAAATGTCAATCTCGGCGAATATAAAAATAAATTATATGACTTTTTTTACAGTTTGTCATTAGTGTTCACAAAATAATAAGAGGAAGCGTAAAGTGCAAAACTACTTGTAGAGTTTTAAGATTATGATGTCATACTTCACCCATTATGTATTTTTTTGACCATTTTGTAGTGTTAGCTTTGTTTTCAAATTGGTGTCTGTACAAGCTAAGTCAAGGGTGTCAAACCCTTTTTTATCGTGGGCCATGTTGTAGTTATATTTTCTGTCGGAGGGCCGGAATGACTGTGAAGTCAAATACATTTTCAAGTTCGTCAAACACTGAGCTAATTTTGGAATCAGAGGCCGGTAAAAAAACAAACAAACAAACAAAAAAAACGGTCAAAGTTTGCTTTAATCCCAAAATAAGTTCCTTCATGCATTAAATTGACCTCAATTTGCGTCCTGCTCATTTCTTACTTTTCCAGCTTTGTTCCAAGATAACTGCCAGAAGATTGACAGTATTTGGGACTTTTTTTAAAAAACAACCTTCTAATTTGATTTTTGTCATAACTGGAATAGGGCACACGCAATTTTAATGTTCCCCATGACGTCCTCACACACACATTTCCGATCAATATTGGCTCAAGCCTACTTATTTGATATCGCTAAGATTACCTCGACAAAATGTTTGAACTATTTACGACTGCAAATCCTTACATTTGAGCTCAACACACTCTTAAATTAAAAAATCAAATCTTAAGATATGGAGTCAGATCACTGTCAAAAAGATGTACGTGTGTTTCACCATTCATATGAGTACGACTCACGCAAGACACAACTTCACGTTTTTGCATGAATCTCTCTTTTGGATTCTCGAATCTCTCCTTTGGAATTGCGGATCTGATCTTTTGCATTCGTAGCTCTGTTTATGCAAATCAAAATGTTACGCTAAGTTGCTGAGAAAAGTCGGTCGATCTGCGAGTCTTTCACGTTGCGCATGCGTAAAGCAGAAAAAATGGCCGAATTAATCGCGAACTGAACGCCAGATGGAAGCTTTCGACAGCTCATCAGGCTTTAATCTTAGGGATAATAAATGCGCATTTTTAGTAATGCTCAAATTATGTTTTTGTAGGCCATTTGCGGCCATTTAGGGCCAATTTATTGGAAATTGGTCTACGTTTTGGGAGCTTCTGTAACTTCTAGTGACCTCTGCTGGCAGAAACAAACACTGCCGTTGATTTGGAAAAAACTTTCCTTATGATTACTGTACACACACGAACGCTGAATTGGCCTAATTCAGGGAGGAGTATCGCGAGCGAGAGCGAGAGCGAGATGTTGAGCGAGAGAGGGCTATCCCGAGCGATCAAAAAGGAATTTTGAGCGAGCGATTTCTTTTTCTGTTCAAACTCCATCGGCATGCGCTCAAACTCTTATCATTACGCGCTCAATAGTTTTTTTCTTGCTCTCAAAATCTGTTTTTGCTCCCTCAGTTTGATTTTCTCCGCTGAATTTTTTTTTCGCGCGCTCGTAATTGTGGCACAAATATAACGCCATACAGATCGACGATTCCAAAGGTGAGATTAATGCAAAGACATGTTTTCAATTCGTAAACAACACAATTTAGAGTCGTACTCATACAAAAACGATTCAAATGAGTCGCAATTTCGAGTGGCACTCATACAAATCGTGTCTCATTGACAGCGATTCTAATCCATATTAAGATTGGTATGTATTACTCATTTCCTTCAAAGTAAATTATCCTTCATGCGCTGAATCTTCTGATATGCTTCCCCTTCTTGGACTTGCAATATTTCACCAGCAGTCCCAAAGCAATCATCGCCAAGAACATAATCACAGCAACGACGATGATGTCATTGGTTCTCTTCTGCACTCGACACATGTCTTGAGTCACCTTCTCGATGTTGACCGGTTCCGAACCCTCCCGAAGAACGCATGTCGCGGCTTCGATGTCGGGCACCACGACGGCCGAGTGCTGCAACAGGCGCACTAAGGCCTGGTTTCCGCAGCAGCTGAGCGGATTGTCACCCACGTAGAGCGTCTTCAGCGAGTGTTCCAACGCTGCCATAGTGGTGTGCTCCAGGGTGACCAGGCTGTTGTTCTGCAAGTTGAGCGTCTCGATGGACAACTCTTGGTTCCACACGGGGAGGCTGGTCAGGTGGTTGGTAGACAGGTCAACCAGTTTCAGGCTCCTCAGCGACGACATGTCTGCGTTCAGATGGGAAATGTTGTTCTCCCTCAGAAAGAGCTGGACCAGGGAGTGCTCTAGGCCGGCCAGGGAGTCTTGGTGCATCTCCAGACCGGGATTCAGGGACAAGTCTAGCAGGCTGAGAGGGGTGTTGGCAAATGCTCTGTGGGGCAAAGTCTTTAGATTGTTCTGAGAAAGGTAAAGGAACTTCAGCTTTGGAACAGAGGAGAACCAGACGCAACTTGAAAGCTTTTTATCTGGGTTTGTCTCCGGGGGGCACACTTGTAGTTTGTTCTCCTGGAGCTGTAAGAGGTTCAGACTTGGAAGTTTCTGGAAAGTTTGATGTGCAAGGGTGCTAAGGTCGTTAGCTTGCAGAAAGAGCTCCTCTAACGCCTGGAGGACACCTTCACTGAAAGAAAGTGTCCGTAGGGAATTGTAGCTAAGGTTGACAATCTTGGTGGCGGGAAGGAGGTTTTTGTCAGTGACCGAAAACAAGGTGACACAGTTGTTGCTCACGTTCAAGATCTCAAGTGAAACCATGGTGAGAAAGAAGGACTGCGGCAAACCTGTGAGCTGGTTGTAACTTAAGTCTAAGTGTCTCAGGTGCTTCAAAACCATCCCAGGCATCTTTGTCACCGCCATTTCCGTAACATCGACGCTCTGCAGGCGGTTGTGCGACAGGTCCAGATGCTGGATTGAGTTGTTCATGGGCAGAAGTGGAAAATACGTGAATTTATTTTTGCTCAGATCCAGAATGGTGAGGCGGTACAGCTCGTTTGATCTCGTGGTCTGGAAGAGCTCCAGGCTGTTGCTGCTGAGGTTCAACGCTCTTAGGTGGCTCAGATTGAAATCTGTGATGCAAGTGATAGAGTTCCTGGACAAGTCCAGTTCGCTGAGGCCATCAAGGCAGTCGAAGGCGCCGTCTTCAATCTCCAAAATGATGTTGTTGTGAAGGCTAATCCTTTTCAGGGACAACGCACCGCTGAAAGTGCTTTGTGCGATCTTAGTGATGCTGTTGCTGCTCAGCGAAAGATCCAACAGCGAAGGAGAATCGCCGAGAAAAAAATCCGACATCCCTGTGTACAAGCCGTTCCTGGAAAGATCCAAGGACTGAACGGATGCAAGTGTTCCGATTCGAATTTTGGCCAGAGCAAACACGTTGAGACGATTCCCGGACAGATCCAAAACTTTGAGGTCAGGCATAGCCTCAAAAAGTCCTGGCTGAATGAAGTGGATCTTGTTGGAGTGCAGGTCCAAGTAATGTAGACCCGTGTGGCCGGCGAGGGTATCGCGGCTGAGATTCTGCAGCTGGTTGCGTGAAAGGTCCAGCGCTTGGACGCCCGACGGCAGGTCGGCGGGAGTCCTGGTGAGGCTCAAATCACTGCAGGCCACGCTCGTACCCACCTGCCGGTACAGAAAAACATATACGGCGTGCTGGTGGGAAGATGTGGAGGAAATACCAAAACATGTTCAATGTGTGCTTTTGATTTACGTTGCCTGTGATGTGAAGAGGTTTATGACCGTTCATCAGTCCAATAAAAACCTCAATTCTTGGTCAAGCCGTTGTTTTTTTCTGTTTAGAGACATAACACCCTACCAATGCTGCTTCGGCCAAGATCTTTAAGATAAATCACGAGGGAAATTCCAGAAAGACGTATCACCAACCAAAAACAAAAAAAAAAAAGTACCTTTAATACCTGTAGTTAAAAGGTACCTTTTTGCTGGTAGCTTTCTCTCCCTTGGCACAATATCTATATTGGCCCTATTGAGTTAATAATTGAAAACATATGGCCAGAGGACCCCCACCATCCGGCACTCAGCACCACCCACCCTTCGCCCCCCTCCGGTCCAAAAACAGCCCATAAAACTGTCTCCAGCTCCAATTTCTCACTAAGGCCTTTCAGATTCTCAGCATACTTGCGGTTTTGATGAAAAGCTGCTCGTTGCTTACGGCAGACAAACGAAGATGACCTACCGTATAAAATGTCTTCCCTGCTTTTTAGTGAACCCAAGAGGACACCTAAAGGATTTAAGAATGTTACATGGATTATGTTAGCATGTTCTTGCATCCAGCCATTCATTTTCTTTTCTATATCTTTTAAGACCAGGCACTGATTGTATTTTAGTTCAAAGTGAAAGTAATGAATGGTTCAGGTAGGTGCCCATTTTACATGGTTTTTGGAGGGTCGGGAAAAATAAAAAAAAACGGGTCTCAAACTGGACATGAGAGGAAAGGTTAAGTTTGAGGTTGAGGGTTGGATTTAGTGTTAGGAATCATGTTTAGTTGATTTTGCTTAGGATCGGGTTAGGTTTAGAGTAGTGGTGTCAAACATACGGCCTGTGTGGCCGCAAACGGGTGTAATTCGGCCGACGACATAATTTTGTAATGTAAAGAATAAAAATGAGCTGAATTTATAGAAATCTCTGCTATTGCAGTGATCTCTACCTAATCTCATCATCCACTGGCACACAACCCATATGTGCATATTGTCATCCTGTATTTATGTATATTATCATACTGTGCATACTAAATATCCTATGTATATTACGCATTCGTGTTATAGTTCACCCGGTACATAACTTGTACAGTGTCGGTATATACTTTGTACATAGTGCTCATACCCTCTGTATATCACGAATACATGTTATAGTCCATCTGTTACATGTCTTGTACATATTGTAGGCACATATCTTGTACATATTGTTAATACATATAATATTCATTTATTTACATACTAATAGTACGCCCATACCATATTCTATTACACTGACAGCATACTGATAGCCTACCTGTATACTGTTCACACCTGTATACTGTTCATAGCACATTATATATTCAAATAGCTCTACTGTATACATGTTTACAATTTATTTGTACACATTCAAATCAATCAGCCTGTC
The DNA here is from genome assembly GCF_059441005.1 of Hippichthys cyanospilos. Lineage (NCBI taxonomy): Eukaryota > Metazoa > Chordata > Actinopteri > Syngnathiformes > Syngnathidae > Hippichthys > Hippichthys cyanospilos. The sequence goes on along the minus strand of NC_142386.1, from coordinate 12,789,246 downwards.
TATGCTGTATATAATGTACATATCGCATTTGCTGCTCCTTTCACTTCTGATTAGATACCAAACTACATTTCGTTACCTGTATTCAGACATGTGCAATGACAATAAAGTTGAATCTAATCCAATCTAATCTTCGTGTTTTTTCTTTCTCTGGAGTTGTTATTTTAAAGTTATAGAGATAGATACCGTGATTTTATTTGTCCGGTCCACTTGGGAATAGATTTTCCTCTATGCAGCTAAAATGAGTTTGAGACCCCTGGTTTAGAGTTTAGCGGGTTAGGATTGAAAATTGGCATCGCTTTAGTGCAGCGCTTCTTAATTATTTATTGCCAAGCGCCTTGTTGGAAAGACAAAAAGATTCACGCTCACGACAGTGACTATAGATAAGATCATTATCTAGAAAAATTGTCAAGATATACCCACTGTTGATTCCTTTTAAACGATTAGCAACATGAATAATCTTTCAACTTTACTATTTAAAGGGTTTATACAGGTTACATGCTCGTCTGAAACAGAAAATAAACATTGCACCTGTTGAAATAAAACATTTGTCAGTCCTTTTTTAAACTAGAAACCTTTTTGACCAACTGAACCATTTAATGCTGGAAAAAAATCAATACATATAATGATAAATGTAAATTGATCTACAACGGGGACCACTTTTTGGAAAGCAAATTTTCCAAAGAACCCCACTGAAAATGTTTGCGGGAAAAAAAAATCATCTAAACCAAAAATAAGTGCACTTTTTATTCACCAGCATATTCAATTTGACAAGTATATTTGTTACTTTTCAGCCATACTGATGATTACAACATATTTAGTGTCTAAATAATCAAACTCTCTGATGATGACATGAATTACATGGGTCTAATTGACACATTTCTAAATTATTAATTTTTTTAAATATATTAAACTGGTTGAATTGATTGCTTAATTGATTTTTTTCAAAAAAAAATTCAAAATCACGTTATGATTTAGGGTATATGTTCAGGATCCCCCGCCTTGAATTTGGCTTTGTGTTCTTTGCAGGTACCAATCCAAACTTATACCCCAATTTTCACCCTTTTTGACCATTTTTACCATTTCATTTTTGCCGAACAATGACTCAGTCACTTAACATCTTTCACATCTGACGCCTTGTGTGATTCAAATTCTTATCATTTAGAGAAGACTCTTCAGAGTAATTTCTGAGAACATTCATAAAACAGGAAGAGGGGTGACTTACATTTCCAATTTGTCACCCAGTTACAACACCGATGTCAGTATTCTAAGGGGTGTATATGAACTGGGAAACTTGGACCAAAGGGTCAAACGTGATTCACTCGAAATATTTTCAGAGTGAAGTCAAATAAATGAAACAGCTCAAGCAGATTAGGAATCTCATCCCTATCGCCATGTGCAACGCGTCCAAATAAACACACCCTCCTTATTTATTTATATTAAAACGTAAGGAATGCACTTCCACTGAGCAAACGCAAAAAGGGAGTAACTTTTACTTACGATGTGGCACGAAGGGCGATGGCGAGGAGGACGGACCGCCCCCACCACGCAGCCGACCAGAAGCTGGAAGAGCAGCAGGAAGGCGGCCATGCTGCTGAGGGATAAGGACATCATCGGTGGATGTGTGCGCTTGGATGCATGTTGGAAACAACAGGGCCTTTGCAGAGCAAACTAAGAGGAAGTAGACCTGCGCTGACCTATGACTGAGCTATTTTGCTCCACAAAGAGCAGGGGATTTTTTTATTTGGTTTTCTTTTCATAAAGAAAGACAGTGACTTTGCAAAGAGAACTAAAGAGCATTGTGACGTCCTGATTTTTACTTTGAATTTCTTGTTTTGAAAGATTATACTATGTGTGACTCAGAGGAAAATGAATAAAATATGCCAGGAAACAGGTTCTACTTTGTCAATGTGGGATTCATTACTCTGCACTCGCAGCCCATGCCCGTAGGCATGACTTGCCCATGTAGACAAAAATGAAACTAAAACTGCTAAAATCAAGTATGAAAAACTAAACGTTTTACTTTGGGCAAACCAGAGTTGAATATGCCATCATTTTTCATTTTTTGAACTTTTCACATCAAGCTCAAGCTTCAACTTCAAACGTTTCCATAAAATAGCAGTGTTGGGCCAGTTACTTCAAAACTCTAATGCATTATTTAACAATGTCATTTCAAAATAATCAGTTACATTACAATAAAGACGTATTTCAAATGTAAGGCATTATATTACTATTGCATTACGTTTATATTACTCCCACTAACATACCTGTTAATATGGATTTGGCATTTTAAATGTAGTTCATTACGCTCACTATACATCCGATGGAAGGTTAGCTCAAGCCTGAAAACAGTGCAAATCATTTCATCTGTATTGTATTGTAAAAGACAAGATCCATTTTAATCCCTTCGCTACTTAGCTTCACAGCATAGTGATGCATTGTTTATGCTGTAGGCAATAAACGGTTAGTGCATTCCATTATTTCACTGTTAATATTGAAATTCAATTACGGTCGGTGACGTTAGGGACAGACATTTCAAAATAGATGGTTTCTGTGGGGCTAACAGCAGCTAGCCTACATCATCATTTCTGTGTTTAACTGTTTAACATGAGTTTTTGTTTGCTTCATCTTGATATGCATTGACCACAACTATTATAGACTATAGCAATTGTACGGTGAAAATTAGTTAGCTTTCCTTGTCATTATTGCTAGTTTTGAAATGCTGGCAAAGGTTAAGGTGAGGGTTACTATGGCTCCACTCTAAATGGTTTGTCAAATTACTGGTGCTATTCAGTGTAATGGACAGCTCTTTAGGTGTACAGGTAACTATTATATTCTTCTTGTCTTTATCGCTGACAAACTGAAAGTCATGGGCATATGTCCATCTTGTGCACGTATTGTCCATATGTTCATCTCTAATAATAGCAGGTAAACATTTTGCCCCAGACTTTTCACCTTCGATTTTGCTGTGTTTTTGACGAAACTTTCAAGCTAAAAATGCACTGTAATGCATTGTGTTCCTCTCATTTGTACCGAGTAATATGTTACTATTTTGTGTGTGTAGTACATTACACTACCGCGTTACAGCAAAAAGTAATACATTATAGTAATTACATTACTTTTTAAATGCATTGCTGCCAGCATTGAGCAATACACACAAAAAACTAATAATATTTTACTCGATACAAATGACAGTAATGTACGTTACAATGCATTATAATATGTAGCCCAAAATAAACGCTCCTAATCCCTTTAAATTTATAATATTAATTGAAGCAACTGTTGGTTTTCACTTTATCAGTCAGTGAATGACTTAAAATTGAAAAAATTCCAAAATAAAAACTTTTAAATCTTAAAAATTCTGAGAGGTTTGACCCGACATGTTTCGGCAATATTTTTCACCTACACTATAGACAGAATCAAGGTTGTTCAAGTTTCAATTGAAGCAGTGATAACATGAATGCAGTTAATTTGATTGCCTTGAGATGGCGCTGGTGTATCGTTGATATGCAGAGAGGTTTGTCGTTTTATTTGTACATTTTTATTTTTGCATTGTCAGCGATGTAGGCATTATTTCAAGAAAGCAATAATATCTAGGGCATTTTTTGAGCATGTAAGTTTAATTAAGTTTATTTTAAGGTCATTCCACAGGATGTGTAATGGGTGTAATGAGCTGCATTTAGAATGGCAACTTCATATTTCCATGAATGTTGATGAGAGTAATGTAAAAGTAATGCAATAATTGTGTAATGCCTTACATTTCAAGTACAGTATTATTATAATGTAACTAATTACTTTGGAATGACAGTGGTAAAGAATGCATTACAGTTTTTAATTAACTTACTCAAGACTGGGTATGAGGGATTTGACTTAATTTCAATCAAAGATCACATTTTTTAGTCAGGGTACAAATCAATATTCTCCAAACTTTGAATTCAAGTCAAAACTTTGAAGCGGATTTCATAATCAGTTCTCAAAAATGTCAATATCACTCAGTGAACTCTGAGTAACTGAGCTCTAAGTATCTTTTTCTTAGATGTGAGCAATGATTGATCTGTCTGTGATTAAGTTATCGATGAATGAAAAATACTGCCACACAATGCAGAAAGTACAAGTTACCTGACTCCTAAAAGACGGTGAGTCTTTGCGGCGTTTTCAGGCCACGTTGATTTCACATCCTCAGAGTCTTGTGTGCGCACTCTACCTTCTGACGCCAAAAGAAGATCGTCAGAGACCGCGCGTCCACTGGAATCCCCAACACTCTTCTTAGCTGACTCTTTTTCCTTCTTCCTCTTCATGCCGCTCGACTCGAACTACTTGTTCCAGCATCCTGTGAGAACATCCTGCAGCCCCCCCCCCCCCCCCCACCCCCTTTCCCTTCACAAACCCACCTCCTCCTTTCCTCTCTTCTAGGGGAAATGCCTTCAGAGACACATGTTTATGTCTTCCGCAAATACCCCCGATTTATCAAAACCTCAACCCCCCCACTCCTTTTTTTTCCTCTCACTCTCTGTCTCTGTTATCATCAGGAGGAATTTGGGCATTTCAGCCAAAAAGTTGAAAGTTTACATCTGGTTTCTCTTCACTATCAAAACATGCTCTTTATATTGGTTTAATCACATTTGAAACAAGCATTTAGGGATGTGATGTGTTTATGAGTCCCACATCCTTATGACTTATGGCGTGCCTGTCTTAAGACTCTTTGAGTTTACACCGCAAATTAAGCAGTAATAATAAAAAAGGAATGAAGAAAACTTTTGTATTGTTGGGACATCTTTTGATGTTTGTTCCAAATCAAAAGACTGTTAACAGAGTCTTTACAGGTGATTGCTTATTTTGGGGTTTCTCTTAAAATTATTATAATAATGACAACATTAAGAGCGGTTTACTCTAACTGCGTTTTAGGTGATGTTTACGTTTTGCGTTTTTACGTTTTAGGTCACTTTAGCTGACCCGAACATCTCGGCACGATGCCTTATAAAACTCATATCCGTCTTTTTTCCCTCTAGGTGACTAAAATGCCGTCGTGGTTCTCAATGATTCAAAGCTTTATTCGAGAATTTAAAGTAGGTTGAGATTTTTTTTCTCACCTCTTATGGGGTGCACATATACTTTGATAGCTAAGGAGGGCAGTAAAACAGCACGAAGCGTTTACACTGCCGAAAAGTGACAGACGAAGAAGGCTTTCTTCTTCGTGACCAAACAACTCCCACCTCGGGGTATCATCTTGCCCCACTACTGGTCCACTGTTGTATCTTTGACGACGTAACGTGCTCAGTCTAAGTGGAGCCGCCTCCTTCTGCTTCATCCTTTCTCCTACAATTTCTCTCCGACTGTCCACTCGATCCGGACGGGAAACCACACACTGAGGTACGGATCGAAAGTCCAAAGTTCCCGGTAATTCTTTATGTAGGGGATGTGTTTCTTTACCGACTGTCATAGGTGTTTAACTGCTAGCTTTAGCATTGTAAGCCGTAGAGGTAAATGGTGCTACGAGGCTAGGCCCGAGTATAGCTTGACATTCGTTTGTCATTTTCAGGTCGCACGTATCCCGCTACATAGAAACAACAAGCATACTTCGTTTGGGACATCACCTTGTATCTTGTTATCAAACATCTATTTCATAAATATCTGTTATAATAAAGTCAAGGTTAGGGGGCGTTTTCCCTTTGTCCACCTAGGAGGCTAGTAGTTTATGCTAATAGAATAAGTCATCACCTTTGTGTGGGTCATTTGTCTTGTCATACTTAAATCAACAACACTTTCGATACTAGATACACGTTTTGAAGGTAGTAATAGTAGTAGAAAAATGTCAAATAACATTTGAGATGCTTTGGGCTATTTGGATCCGTTGCTTGCATCTGTCTTCCACTGAGGTCCTTTGGATTTTTTTTCCCCCTATTACAACAGATTGTCATTGCCCCTCAAGGTCTTTTGACACACTTGGAATTTGGTCCGACAAATTAGACGGAGATCAAATGCATTATTGTATGAGGAAGTCCAAAGTTGATTTCATCCATGTCGGTTCGGCAATAACTGAAGGGAAAGGGTGCAGCTGTTGACTGAAGATGTTCAAACGTGACAGGCAGAGGTTTGAACAGTAAGCTTCCCCTTATCCAATGTTAATATTCATGGGGAACTATTCGCCACATTGTCCAAATACCCACTATCAAAATGCACACTATTCTTATCACGTTGAAGTGGGACAACAGTAGTGCTGTTGTAACTCTTAAAATCTAATGGTGAAAGAGTTTGCGCAAACTAGACATGTTGCAGAAATCTGAAGTCATGCAGATTTTTCCATGGTTACATAAATTTTATGTTAAGAAAGCACCATTTGACAACTTTTGATTTGAAAAGGTGATGCAGAAAGGTTACGGCTCAGAATTACAGTAGACCCATGTATCTTCAAATTTAATTGAGAAATGCACTGGTGTGATGGCGGCCATCCAGAACAGTCAATAGGTGTTTAAGATTGGGACACGGGAATAGTAAGACCTACGCAAATTTATTGTATCCTACCATTTTACAGTGTGCTCCAAATATTTTCAAATCACCTGTGGTGATATTTTGGTTTTACAAGGAATGGCAGGTAAGTTATTTATATTAATAGGACAAATACGGTTTGTAAATACTGTACTGGAAAAAAACAACAACTAACAAATAGGCTATACATTGCAGTAACAGGAGCTGTATGCATTTTGTTAAACTATTCAGTATCAGAAAAAATCTCATCTGAAGCTGAAAATTGAGCCCAGCTTGCTTTTTATATTCACATTTGCACCCTAAATCGTTATTTTGTTGGGATTCTGGCTCAGTGAAAAGAAAGCATTTTGAAAACTGGAAAATTGATCTGTTACTGACTCCCATGACACACACCAGATGCAGGCAACATTTAAAGTTGAGTAGAACTTGATTATAGTGACCCCAAGTGGACCGAAATGGCTGCACATGTATGTACAATTTTGTGTTAAATCATGTTAAAGCATTTTTTTTTATCCAATTAATATAAAATAATATTTGATCGTTGTAGCTCTTGTTTCTAATGGCATGTTTTGAGTCCCTGAGAGGCAGCACACTGGTTGGGCTTAAATGAATTGAACCCGCAACTGTTTGTTGGTACTATGCTGCAAAATCTTTTTGAAATGACTACAAAATCAATGTATCGTGTGCTGTTCTTACAAGTCGTCCCACGCTTTGGTTGCAGATTATGGCCGTACCTCCAACCTACGCTGACCTGGGAAAGTCTGCCCGGGATGTTTTCACCAAGGGATACGGTGAGCAGCAAGGGTCTGGCGCAAAATAATGCACTGAGTTTGAAGCAGAGAGTGATATTAACTTATTGTCTTTTCCATAGGCTTCGGGCTCATCAAGCTGGATTTAAAAACAAAGTCTGAGAATGGACTGGTAAGACCTCGGTACTCCTGATTAGATTATCTTGCGCCGCCAGCATAAGATGAGTGAACTTAAATGTTCAAAGGCAGGGTGCCAATTCCATTAGTTGACAAATTGAGATTATCAAATGTTTCCTAATGTGCAGGAATTCACTAGCACGGGTTCGGCCAATACAGAAACCAGCAAAGTGGCCGGCTCTCTGGAGACCAAGTACAAGTGGGTCGAGCACGGCCTGACCTTCACGGAGAAGTGGAATACCGACAATACGTTGGGTGTTGAAATCACCACAGAGGACCAGGTCGGTGCAGAGGGGGTGATGGGCAGTCTGGACCTGAGGTTTGTTGTTGTGTCCAGATGAGCTTATGTTTTGTTTTTGTTATTTTTGTGATGCAGTTGGCCAAGGGTCTGAAGCTGACGTTGGACTCCTCCTTCTCACCAAACACCGGGTAGGTTTCAGCAAAAAAAAAAAAAATTAGGATTGTGTTTATTTGGCATAATATTTTAATATATTTAATGCATTTCAGTTTTTTTTTTTTTTTTTTTTTTTTTTGCTTTTATATTAATTTTAAACTCTACTCCTTGCAGCAAAAAGGGTGGGAAGCTGAAGACAGGCTACAAGTGCGAGCACATCAACCTGGGCTGCGACATCAACTACGACATCAATGGCACAGCCGTGCACGGTGCCGGCGTGGTGGGCTTCGAGGGCTGGCTGGCCGGCTACCAGATGACCTTCGAGGCCGGCCGCAATCGCATCACCCAGAGCAACTTTGCCGTTGGCTACAAGACGGACGAGTTCCAGCTGCATACCAACGTGTAAGCTTGAACAGCCATAAACCTTCATATAACAGGCCCTTTTCCAAGACATAGAATGTCTTAGAAAAGTTCAGTTATTGCTAACGTTCCATTCAAAGAGTCAAACTTTCATAGTTTATAATCAGTACAAAATTTTGGTTTTCAGCTCAAAACCCGCAAAAACAGGACTCCAAAAAGTTCAACACTGTGAAGAAATCACAGCATTGCCGCCTCAATATTTAACATTTGACTTGATGGTACTTTAATGCTGTTTATTTCAGTCAGACATGGGAGTAGTTTTAAGTTACTGTGCCTTGTACCAGAGTTATTTTTACTTGGGGGATGGGATTTAACATGCTGTAGGTGAGCTCAGGCTAGTCACCCGTGCAAAAGCCCCTTGATTGGAAGTGCGAAGCACTTAATGCTGCTCACACAGTATGTGGAGTTGGGGAAGGTTATGGCCAAGTAGGCAGGGAGTCTCTCCGCCCCTCCTCTTCTAAACTCACAGCCAAGCTTTGCGTCTGGATGTGATCAAATGTAGTGTATCGACGTTGTATAACTGCCTGCCACCAAGCAATATTGCACTCAGGATTTTGATTTTGAATTCTGTTTGTTTGTTTTTTCTCGCACCCGTAAAGAAATGATGGCACAGAGTTCGGCGGCTCCATCTACCAGAAGGTGAACGAGCAGCTGGAGACAGCCGTCAATTTGGCCTGGACCGCCGGCAACAGCAACACTCGCTTTGGCATTGCCGCCAAGTATCAGATTGATCCTGACGCGTCCTTCTCCGTGAGTGACCTAAGTACCACACCTCATTGATTTTTCTTTTTTTTTTCTTCCTTTTTTTCTTCCTTTTTTTTTCTTCTTTTTTCTTCATTTTCTTTTTTTTTCTTCTTTTCTTAATTCAACCCCTGAAGCCAGTTTCACTTAGCAAGTAGACTCGAAAAAAAATTCTCAAGAAGATAGCTAGATAACTTCATTGTCTTTACACCTGCACAAATAGAAGGCAATGAAATTTTCACTTAAAAAGCTTGAAGTCATGGCAGGAATGCCACCGGATGTCACTTTGGCTCAAAGCAGAATTTTTTTAAGATTACAGGGTCCTTTAAGGCAAACTTGTCCTATAGAGTTTATCACTATCTGACACGCCAAATAGCTCCTTCCATTTAGAGGAATAAGAGGCAATAAGGGTGGTGCTTGACGAAAGTGCATTTGAAACTGCAAACGCTCTAAAATTTGATATAGTATGTATATCAAATTAGATACCGTATTTTTTGGACTATAAACCGCGACTTTTTCCTCATGTTATGAGCCCTGCGGGTTTTCGTCCAGTGCGGATTATCTGTGGGTTTTATTTTTTAATTTTTTTTATTTTCTGCTAGCCACCAGCAAGCAAATGTGGGTATCTGTTCGAGGTGTCAATTTATGGAACAACTATCGAACAGAAGTGAAAAGATGTGAATTAATGGCTGTGCTCAAAAAGAGTTAAAACAATATACTATTAAAGAAATATATATGTCTAAATTTAATAAGAGAATGTATACTATTTTGGTTAAATTTGTGATGTGTAAATTTTATATACAGTACACAGCATATGTGATTTTATTTATGTATTTATGATTGTATATGGATTATGTAGAATGTGTTATGTTCACGAAAATAAACCATCAAACAAAAGGATGTAAAAAAAGATGCTGTTAAAGTATTGATTTCGATTTTTTTAACTAACATCCATCCATACATCCATTTTCTATAAATATGTTGGGACTAAACATGCAGGCATTAATTAATTAATTTGATTCAAACACAGATATGTGGGGAAAATTGGTCTGTTTTTGAGTTATGCAGGTATAAGTCGACCCCCCTCCCAATATGGGGCTTGAAAATGAAAGAAAAAAAACTCGACTTGTACACAGAGAAATGTGTTACTTCTTTGACATACTTGATTAATGCATTTGTCATCTTTGGCAGGCCAAGGTGAATAATTCCAGCCTCATTGGCTTAGGATACACTCAGACTCTCAAGCCAGGTGAGTTCCCCTTTTGTTCACATACATAACACACTTAAACATTCAATATAATTTGCAGAAAATTAAAAAAGAAAATACAATGATGCCTTAAGATATGAATATTATGGTAGCTGCTGAATGTGATGACTGTCGTTTTGGTCCGCAGAACAAAACTGCCCCCCTCTCATTTCTTTTCATGTCATGGGAACCTGGAACTGTTTTGAAACTGTGTGTTCCCGAGTGTGAAACTGTGTGAAACTGTGTTCCCGATTTATTGCGGTCATAGTGACGAATGCCATCGTCCTGAGTTTGTGCATTCTCCTTCAGGCATCAAACTGACACTGTCCGCACTCCTGGATGGCAAGAACATCAACGCCGGCGGCCACAAGCTGGGCCTCGGCTTGGAGTTCCAGGCATAGAGTCGGCGTGCAGCCTTGGTCAACGCCCCTTCCAGTCCGCTTCCAGCATAGCCCAATTGAAATGAAAAATAATTTAACCCCCACGACCCCAACCCCTCCTATGTCTCTACCTCTAGATGTCTCACAGCCGGTGGCAAGCCGATGGGCCCCCAGCCCAGAGAGGTGACTGCCTCCCTCATTTGAAGGAATGCGTTTAAGGGAATAGTTCACATTTTGAAACGACTGAGAACAAAAACAGGACATTTGAAGCTTGTGGCTTGCAAGGGATCGAGTAGCCTTGAAGCACATCTCAGTTTTCAGTCGTGTGTGTGTCCATTATTTAGCTGTGCAGATAGAATAAAATTATTCACTCATGAGAACAAGATGTATGAGCACACCCATACATACTACCCCCCAGTGTGTACATTTTTTTGTCTTGTCCTGTCACATATAGCGTAACAAAAAAATATTTTATGACCTTGTAGCATAAATCCACCTGTGACATTTTCATAAGACCTGCTTGATCAAACTGGACACTTGCGGATGAAAGATACTGGAGCAAAACAGGAAGTGGTAGTCTGTCGTGGATGCTTCATTGTCTTCCTGACAGTATTATCGTTTGCTGAATAAATAAAACATCTCCAACCAGCAAGTGTGTGTTTCCTGCTTTTACCGTGGCTATGCAACAAAATAGGAAATCTAAAAAAAATCTAGATCCAGCTAAACATCTTAAAAAAAAACAAAAATAGAATAACAAAGAGAAAAATAAAAAAAGATGGTAAAAGGATTAAATGTGCTATAGGAATGAGGGTTTATGTAAATTAGACCCCCTTTGGCTTTCTGTGCCATTTGATTGTCAGAATGTCTATTTGAAATAGGCACTGTTTTCTTCATATAAATTCTTTTTTGCGGGTAGAAGGTCTAGATTCTATTGAACGTTTAACCAGTGGAAGATTTACTGTAAGAGCATAATAGAATGAAAAAGCAAACCAAAAATAAAAAATCAATTATTACAGTTTAGTCCCCAGTTTACATGTTCAAAGGAAGTAGAAGTACAAAAGTCCTACTTCTTGTTTCCTATCTTTAACTCATTTGGTGTCAACACAGAAGTTAGCTATTCATATCTTAAAACAAAAACAAGAGATGCCCCTCTTATGTGGGGGCATGTTAGCAGCCCTGCACTTATACACATATATGAGAACATTTTACCAAGTTGTTTATTCCCGTGGAAACATCTGTTATTGATTGTTCTTAATTTTCTGCAAGGGATGAATAAAGTATCTATCTATCTATCTATCTATCTATCTATCTATCTATCTATCTATCTATCTATCTATCTATCTATCTATCTATCTATCTATCTGTGATCTGTGATGTGAAATAAATGTAATATCATTTTTGCTTCATGTTTGTTTTTATTTTAGATTTTTTTAGTCACTTATGTCCCTTAAATTATGACAGCAGCCCTTTCTGATTTTGAACAGCTTCTGAATACCGTTACAAATGTATGCTTTATACATTCATTGAGCCATTTTGGATAAGATTAAGATTTAGAATTTGAGAATAATTAATTTGATAAATAATGGGTTGGTCGGTTCTGCATATTTGGAGCAGCTAATTTGTATAAATCTTTTCATGGGTTTATGGGCACAATTTTTATTATCGCTTGAGAGATTATGTTTCTTCATAAAGTCTTTGAGAAAACAGTTTTTCTAGAATATATTAGATTTGTGCAAGCAATGGCATTGGCCTGCAATTTGTCACTAGATGTTTATCAGCTCAAAATGACTTTTGTGGTTTTCATTTCTGACGATAAAATGCCAGTTTTAAAGGACTGGTTACATATATATGTGTTGAGTTGCAATACATTTTCAGGAAAATCTTTTGTTAATGTCACATCAATGTTAAAACAGTCTGTGGACGTTTTATTTTATACTTTTTTGGCAAAGTTTAAAAGTTATTTTTCGTTTACGGCATACTCCTGTTCTGTTGTAGAAGTTCACAATAATCTTCTCTTAGCTATTTTTGTATTCACTAAGTTTAATTCTATATTTCTTATAATTTAGCTGATATGCTTTGGTTCTAGGGGTGGCACAAATTCCAAATTACCCTTAGATGTGTTTGAGAAGGTGAATGGTTGTTTGTCACTGTGTGCCTTGTGATTGGCTGGCTGGCAATTTGTTCAGGGTTCCCATAGACAGCTGAGATTTGCTGCAACCCAAATGTGGATATGCGAAAATGGATGGATCTTTGGTTCTAGGTTTTAGAAAATTTTTATTCAACAAGTTTTTCTTTTTATGTGCATTTGCTGTCATCAATGGATTTTTTTTTTAAAATCTTCCTAATAATGGCTCTTATTGGACAATGTTTATTGTATAGTGAAATTACAGTTGACAAAAATAATTGGCATGCAAGGTTCGGCTTTTCTTTTGAATATATGTCACACCAGTTTTGCTTTTGTTGTTCCAGTTTATGGGCAGCGACGGCACATTGTGTTCTTTTTCTTAATTGTGATGTATAGTTTATTTACTTAAATTTTGCATCATTATAATTTTGTAAAATTGATTTACATCATTTGTGAGGTGTCCACATTCTAATCTATGTTCAATTTGATTAGTAAATATGTTATCTATTAATGTGGCTGTATCTAGTGAGTTTCATAATAACAGCAAAAATTACTTTAATGACACTATATCACTATAATGACGTAGCACATAGGGTGGTATCTCAATCAAGATCTCAAGTATTCTATTCTTGTAAATCAAATACAGTATTTTCTAATCATTATTTGGCACACACAATGACGTGAGATATGCGTATTATCGCGACATAACCTAAGACACGCCCCTGTCTCTTCTCACGCCCTCAGCCATAAACCAACATGGCGACGATAGAAAGAAGCAGGAAGAGTTACTCTCTCTGTTTGCTTGGTGTCTCCTTTCAGCTACTGCTTTTCGGCGGCGTCTTTTCAGCCCCGACGACAAATTCCACTTCGAAAGGTAAAATTGAATTTTCGTCATGTGACGGCTTTTTTTTTCCAAGTTGAACTGAACATCACGTAATGTTACGTTGCTAGCTGAGCGCTGCTAGCGCGACGAGCTAGTTAGCTGAGGTGATTGATTGCTCACGGTCGGGTGATTTGCTAATAATTGTTACTTTGTAAAAAAAAAATAAAATACAATTCTAGGGCGATGTGTTAACAATTAGACCTCAACCGTCTCCTGTATGGACGTGACGTCGCGAGATCTTCTCGCTCGACGTAATTTATGAAAAGTTTATTTATTCCACTGCTACGGGGCGGATTTTGTTTTTGTTTTTTCCCCTCACTCATTTTAATTATTGTCACTGTTCTGCTTTTCTCTAGTCAAATACATTGCAATAGAATCTCACTAGAAAGACTTTCCCATTTTGTTAACCTTTCGTTTAACTGTTCGAATCAAATTAACCAGATTACTATTAACCAGTGTTACTATTCCCATTATTTCAGACTTTTATTTCCTCAACAACATAGATTTGGAAAATGTCTTCATTTACTGACATCAATAGAGTTTACATCAAAACAAATATTCAAAACAAGTGAAATTATAAAACATGTAAATGAAAATATATGTGAGAAACGTAAACGCCTGAAAAGTATAAAACAAGCAGAAAATGTTTTTAAATAAGAAGTTGAGCGTGAAAAAAGTAAGCACAAAAAACAAGCATTAACTCAGAAACAAATAAATTCTAAACAATTATAAACCGCTTGTTAGTTATTTTCCACGGTCTATTAAACTTGTTGAATCTTTTAGAAAACATTGTTATCGTTGTTGACATCCTCATTGTCACTAATATGATAATGTTTATGTAATTTTAATCAAGCTGTTGAAAGGTTTGTAAATTTTTAACTTTTGAAAGGGTCTGCTGATATTATCTCCAAGGAAAAGAAAATGTGCTTTTGCAGTAGCCCCAAACCGTGTATAATTGTGCTATGTGTGTATTCTAAGCTTGTGAATGCGTGCAGTCATGAGGTTTCATCATCCCGCAAAGCCCTCCATTTCACTGACTGTTTATATGCTGTCTGTGTATGAATAGATCCTTTTTACTTCAAATCCACAGTGAATACTTTTCTGCTGGGCAACACCTCTTAATGGAATGATATTCATTTACAAGCTAAAACCGTGGTAGCAGTCACACACTATTTGTTCTGAATGGACGTTTGTGATCATAAACATATACAGTACATGAAAAATGTGTAGCCCCCACCACCATGATCATGAATTGTATCAGACATTATAACGATTTTATAAGTACTTAAGCAAGAATTGCACAACCGATCAAAACTACTAAAATTTGCGGTAAATCCATACCATATCTCCCGTTGAGTTTAACCAAGCGGATTTTTATTTTGATGGTGATGGCGCAACACTGTCAATCGGTCGATTCATCCATTTTCTTATCCTCACTACGGTTCCAAGTGTGCTGCAGCCTTAACACATCTGTCTTTGAGCAATATGCGGTGTACACCGAGAAATGGTTGCCATCCAATCGAAGGGCACACATAGACCATCAACCAATCACACTCCAAAACACACCTACTAAAGGGAATTTGAAGTGTCCAGCATACCTATCTACCATGTATGTTTTTGTGAATGTGGGAGGAAATCCCACAGAAATTTTCAAGATATGAGATCAACACAGAATGTCCCCTGGGAGAAATGCATGGATGTTGTAAACATACCGTTTTTTACTGCAGAACAAGCCTGAAGAGAGATGCTTTCATTTGGTAGATTCGGTGTGGTCATTGAACACTTTTGCGTGGGCTTTGAAAATGTCAAATTTCTCTGAAATGTCTGGCAGTGAATGAGTTCACTTAAAACAAACTTTGGGGATAAATGTGCTGATATCAGGCAACAGTATTCAGCCCATAGCGGCTTTATTTTAAGATATGAGGTATATCTTTTGGAGGCTGGCGATACCAGCAACCAAAACTTAAGGTTAAAAACAAATTCAAGTAGGTCCACCTCTGCAATAGCTGGCTCAACAGTGCGGCAGTTTGACACATTTGCAACATTTTTTATGTGTTATGAAAAAAGGTGTTCACATGTTTTGTCATTGTGCTAAATTGAAATTTTAAATATCAAAACTACAGTTACTTTATCAGTGAGTATTCAAAACGTGAATACCTGCACTAGTATCAGTCAGGCGTTATTACATGGTAGTTATTTTTTATCTTTATGTTTGTAGGTGAGGCCGCCATAATAAACTTGACACAGAGTCCTCCCCAGACCACACTTAGCAAAAGCACTACTCAGACAGATAAAAAAGTGGTGTCGACGCAAAACGAAACTGTACCATCCAGCCTTCCCAAGATTCCTAGCACGCCACCGGTTCAAACTGAGGTGCCAGAGATCAACCCCATCCAACCCAATATCTCTGATGGCAGCCAGCCAAAAACTGGTCAACCCAAGGCAGAGCAGAAAGATGACAACTCAGCGGTGATCATCGGTTCCTCGGATACCGAGCAAACGGCAGATGATACAAAAGGTACCGTGCTCCAGGCGGCAAACGCAACGATGCCACCTGCCGTTTCTAAAAGGCCTGCAGTGTTGGTGCCCACTGCCGACAAAGCCCCCAAACCCACCGACCCCCCTGCGGAGGAGACCACCATTTTCGACCTAAAACCCTCCGAGGTGCAGACCACGACCGGCATGCAGGAATTAGAAGCAGACCAGCTGCAGCCCGCTGACAAAGATATGGAAGCTCATCTTGACCCAGACGACGACTACGATGGCGATGAAGACGACGACCAGGGCGTATACGCCGAGGCCATGTATCCTTTGGACACCAACGAGGATGAGGCTAAGAACCAGGACCAGATGGTTATTCGACTGGAGACGCCCGGCGTCAAGCAGGATGTCAACTACAAGATGCCAGGTGTCTACAACGCTGAAGATGAGGACTCTCACTTCTTCTTCCACCTGGTCATCCTCGCTTTCCTGGTGGCCATCATCTACATCACCTACCACAACAAAAGGAAGGTCAGTGGCATCTTCCCTCTGCGTTGCATTTACATCAAATCATGATTGGTATTTATAGAATCATATCTTAAAATCTGCACACATGAGGGCCTATCAAGCGCTCGATATTACACCATCGGCGCCTCATGCGCGGATGCCACTGCGCTATGGTCATGAGTGTCAAACTGGTTTGATAAGTCGGGGATGGGAGACATTGACGAATGACTATTGTCCACGGCACAAGCCGTGTGAATACATGTCTGTGGCTCGCCTTTTAATAACAGTTCGTTGGTCCTTGGCAAGATTACACCAGCCTTTAATGATGTCAGGTTAAGATGGGCATCGAAAATCAGTGTGATTGCTTTGGTATTGTTTGCAGTTTTTTGCTAATGATTGTTTATTCGATATCAGCCGGGACGTATAACGTAGTGCCGCAACTTGCGTAATGACACAGTAGTAGCTATGGCACATAGCACCTTGCGTCACAAACTCCCAAGGTTGGATGAAAACAGGGCAACTTGCAAAGTCCATATGCACGGACACACAAAGCATGTTGTCACTTTATTTTTGCTTTATTTAACTACTGGATCTGTTTTGTCCTTTTAGCTTGTTCTACCAGAAGTGCAACAGAAAACACAGGACGATGCGCTGATTGTCAGTTGTGAAATTACCATACGTTCAATCACTGATTCGGGGCGCTACAAAACAAAAGAATTTCACTGACGTTTTACTGTACCGTACCATATTTCAGAAGTTCAAGCCGTGAGGGCTAGTGTTTTTCTCATTTCAAATATTTGAGTTTCCCAAAAAGCTGTATTTTTCAGCCCAAAATTCCCCATTCATTGGCAGGGGCAGAATTTCCCCCAAGGTTGTTTATCATTCATTTCAACCGCGGCTTCAGCATGACACGTTTATGACACTTCTACAGTTTTGCCATTATAATACCCAGAGTTGGCCAACTTACATTGTTTTGCTGGTCCCACATTCGTCAGAGCCCCTCCCCCTTTCCGTTATTGTCGGTCTGTCATTTTCTCAAGCCAGACGAAATTGTAATTGACGGTTCGTCAGTCTGTCAGTGTGTTTTTGCCCAACCTTCCGCCACAACTAGAGGGCGACATTTGCCTTTTTTTACTGGTCTGTCATTCGTCAGGTGCTGGACTACTCCTGTCTGCACTCACCGTAATTCTTTTCTCAGTTTTAGCACTTACACTTGAAGTTAACGCCAGGTCTGTGACTCTACAGTTACACTTCAATCGAAACACAACATAGTAATATAAGTGTAACATGGAAACAAAGCCAGTTAAGGGGTTTAACCTTAAGATATCATAAACCACCATGTTTATTATCCCACATCTGAGGAATGCAGGGGACAAGAGCGCAATTAGCAATCATGTCCACTGGGTGGTATTATCATACTTTACATGACACTGAAATGAATGTTGATTCTCATTTATAACTGCCTGCCCTAAAGACGGTTTCATTATTATTTGTCTAAATTTCATATGTCACATACACTACAGGTAAAACAAAGTATTGCTGGGTTTAAATTTACAAAAAATGTCTCGTTTGTGGGCAAGCCGGCATATTAATAAATGATAGAAATGTATCACACACTAACATACGGTAGTTGTGATAAGATATTACATTACAGTCATGTTGGCGCGAGCGCTGGTGTCTTGTGTCTCATATTATATGCCAACATTGTCGCCTTTTGTATGTGGAGATTTCTCTTACGAAAAAAATACCACAGACAATATTTTTCCACCGAGGTGTTTCGTAAGCTAAATTTTCTGTAACAAGACGCGTTCGAATGTAGGTAACACTGTATAAAAATGCTTATTTCTTTCAATCTGCATGCCAAAAATTCTGATTTACCAAACATTCATTATTTTCCCAAATGAACCTCCCACAAAAAATACTCATTCATTCTCAATGACATGTAGTTCAAAACAGGTTCATACCATTTCCATTGCAAATTCTAAATGTTCACCCCATTCAATCACTTATGTTAGCCTTGCCACTCTGTTTCTCCAGAAATGTTTGTCTAATTTATTTTTTGTGTTTGTTATATAAAATACAATCACAACTACAAAAACAATTAGGTTTGTTTCAAAAGTTTATTTAACAATATTTGGTTCTTAATCGTGGTGATGTCCTTGTTGTCAGATCCTCCTGCTGGCTCAGAGCCGCCGCTGGAAGGAGAGCCTGTGCTCCCGCAACATGGTCGAGTACCACCGGCTGGACCAGAACGTCAACGAGGCCATGCCGTCCCTCAAGATGACGCGTGACTACATTTTTTGAGCCATCGCGCTCGGAACTTATGCGCACTCTCACTTGACTGGCCTAGCGCCGTCGTTGCGGTGGGTTGCCGCCTCCCCCTTCGTCTTCGTACAGAAATTTTGTAATCATCTTCCTCGGGAGTGTTTAATTTAGGTTTTTGAGCCGTTTCCGCCTGATATGTTTGAAAATGAAATGGCACCAAATACTTTTACGTAGGCGTTATCTTCTTATGTCCTCCTAGCGGCCAGATGCAGCCGCGCAGGACTTCTGGTCGGCTGCCTCTTTCTTTTATGACTTCGATGAAGTCGTTGTCCAACAACCGCACTCACAAAGTGCACTGTCACGGCGACTCCAAATTTGCCCTCATGTTGATTTGCAGCAACCCCACTCGAACAAACTACGGGCCACAAGAACGCGAATTTCAATTAAAATTCAATCTAAGTAGAAGAGCATGAGTTTACTATTTTCACCATTTTCCTTATTGATGTTGACATTTTTTTTTAACCCGTGAACTGCCCCCTTGTCTAAATTGTTTAACACATTTGAGTCTCTGTATTTTAAGAAGAGTGTCTAACTTGAATCAAACTTTGTTGGCCCTCTCTCACAATGTAAAGCTAAAAAAATCCACCAGGTGGCACTGTGGCATTAAATGCTTGATCACTTTCACCCCATCAACTCGAAAGCATCTTTTTTTTTTTCCAAAAATTTAATAGGACTGTTTATATGTGGTATCTCTGATAGAGGCCTTAATGAACAAAAAAAAAAAAATGATTCTTTTCTAATCATTCCTTAAAACGGTGCTGGACCAAATAGTTGATTTGTCAATGTATTATATGTGCAGCAACATTAGAAAAATTAAATTGAAACTGCTTATCTGCCATAAAATCAACCCAATGGGGCATTCTGGATGAAACTGTTGAAATGATAAATCTTCATCCATCCTAGTTTATGAATAATCTAAAACAAAAGCTCTCTGATTTAAAATGATTAATTTTGGTTAAAAAAAAAATCAACTCAAAATTTCACAATTTACAACCATGATACCAGAAAATCCTCAAGACTCAAAGCAAACCCGAGGGGCAGTGTTGATGACCGCAATAAATAAAGGATCTTGATTATCAGGTCGCACTTTTACTGGTGATAGTTCTTTTGAATCCCCTGATGAAGAAGCGTCTCCTAGCTTGATGCAAGCTGATCATCTACACAGCCACCTCGTAAGAAGAAAATGCAAATGCACCTCACAAAAAGTTTCCTTGAAGTCGACCGAGGAATCTCCTGAGGAGTTTCACCTTCTGGCCCAATAAAAAGCGCAAGAAGAATCTGGAAGCATGAAGCTAGGGACGGACTTAGTGTTTGCGCGGTGCAGTGTAACTGCCCATCTACGCCGCCAGGTGGTGCTGTGGCGCTTATTGTCAAAGTGCAAGGATTAGAAAACAAAATCAGCACAATGTTTTATATATATATTTTTTATTCGGGATAAAATATTTAAGATATTGTTCATGTTCCTCGTCTATTTTTTTTTCAGCATCAAGCGGTCAAAAATGTTTCTAGTTTGAACAAGGATTGATGTTTTATTTTCAGGCTTGGTTGAAAAGGCTTTTTTTCTTAAAAGGATACAATTTAAGTTGAACAAATACAATTCTGGTAGAAGATTATCTTATTTATAGTCACCGCATTGAGTGTGTGGGGGGTGGGGTTCTATTTTCTCGGGGGCCTTTGCAAAAAATAATTGAGAAACACTGCTCTAGGTGAACAACAACAGATGCTACTTCTGGGATCCGAATGTGTGACAACACTATGCAAAATCATAGTTGTATTTTGTGACGTTTTCATGAGTTTTGGGTCTGTGCAGAGTTTGCGCACCCAAAATGTAACATTTACAATTTGCGGTATTTATCTAGCTTGACACAATATTTTCCTTGTTGAAATTAACATATTCATTATTTTGTGGCACGATCCAGTGCCTGAGATATTTTTGTTGCACTTCTTCCTAAATTGGCAGTCTACACATTTTTATCTACTTTTTATGATATTTGTATGAAATGTCATACATCAGTGCGGGCCCCTCTGGGGGGGTGCGAATGACCCCAAGGAAAAAGATTAGTTTTTGTCATGTGGAGTGTCATTGTAATAAAATAAGAACTCTCATCATTTTATTTATTTAATTTTTTTTCTTTTTAGTTTCAGGCACTTCGATGCACTTGGTTATCTTTTTTTTTTCTGTTTTAGACTAAGCTGTAAACCATATAAACACAAAAAATCTTGAGGATAATAAATAAAGTTGATTTATATTGATTTTTTCTTTTGTTTATGTTAAGAAGGATACAGGTTTAGCATTACAATATTTAGAGATAATCTTATTTATATTCATGTCGAATGGTGGCGTCGTGAAAAGTTCTCTCAAAATATAATTGAGAAGCACTGTCAAACATTAACCTTTAAATGAAATTTCGAAGTCAATATACGCTTTGGGGGTAAAATAAAAATAAAAATTCTGCTTGTAACTCATCCCAGGGCAAGGAGAAATCCATTATTTCCCCCCTTGGTGGGGTAATTAAAGGGTTAAATGCCTTTTGAAGCACACCAACTGCACACTCAAACAGGAAGCTTAACATTAATTTAAAATAACTACAAAGTAAAAATCAGCGATAAATGAAAAGATGGTAACTGCTCAAGGAACAAATTAAAGTGAAAAAAAAACTTATATTGAAATAAACGCAGAGTTAGAAGAATATGCAATGTTTTTAATACTATTTTTTTTTAGTTCGCTACTTCTTAAAATTAATAAAATTAAGTTTTGTTTCCAAAATCGTACCACAGATACCTTTCCAAAATGGCTGCGGAATGGGTATGCATGCGCAATATGGCTTGCCGTCTTCATCCACTTATATTTTTAGGCTGATTTTTGATTGCGACTTGTGTGCTTTTTGTTGGACGTGGATTACAAAGTTATCCAGACCCTTTTGCCACCAAAAATACATTTACTTTTTGCACTGTGGAAATGAAACGCTGCTCTCGCAACCAACTGTAGAATCAATTTTGTTTTTGTCAATAAAGCACAAATGACGTTAACATTTTGAGCGCATGTGTTTTAATTGTGGACGGTTTAGTCTGACGTCATGGTTTAGGCCATCTCACTTTTCGTCGCTTGGGGGCAGTGTTACCCCACGAGTAAATGAACAGGTGAGCTCAATCAGGTTGGCTGATTTCAGATCAGAGAATTCCATTTTAATCGTCAAAACAAACATTTGCTGCCCCTGTAATTGAATAAATAAACTCAGATGCTATCATTTTGTTGCAAATTTCACGACACCAGCGGTAAAATGAACTTCTAATGATGTGAAAAGAAGTAAAACCAGAGGAACGTGGTAAACCAAGCTCTATATTGCATAGTACACGATTCATTCAAGTTTTAGGAACTTTTAAATACAAACGTATGTGCCTAATTTTGGACAAACAATGTAAATGTTTAATAAGTTAAGTACTTGTTGTTACCCAATATTTGGATACTTCTTTAAACCGTTTATTCGAATTGTGCTGCTTTGGTTTCAAGAAACTGAGATTGAATTTAATCTAAAAATAATGCTCTGCTGCTGTCTTGCGACACCTTTATGTCAAGGAACTTTTGAAATGTCGGGTTTGATATTGACAAATAATGGCAGTAACTTGGTGTCAAAAATATGTTAAATTGACTTGAGGTGTATCATTCAGACTATAATAATGCATTGCTGGCATCGAAAGGTAACTATAAACTTTTATAAATGTGGATGTCAATCTACTGAATGATTTTAAAATTCACACTAGGCCAGGCACTACTGGTTATATAATATTTTCTATACATCTTAACGTTTGATTTGTTTTTACGTTTGTGGGCGTGCACGCTGAATTGCTCAGGTGATATCAGCTCTCTTAAAAAGAGCAAAACATGACAGATTTTTTTTCTTAAGATGGTTGCTTCCCCCTTTTGAACAGCAACCTACATCAGCAATAAATGCAATTACTTCAAAAATTGCAGATTGCCAGTGGCCAATTTTCCTCCTCTGTTGTAAAACTCAAATTATGGGTCATTCCACAATTGGAGGACATTTTAGATCCCACAATTCAATTGTTAAATCATCCAATCCTCAAATGAAACAGTTCAAAAGGAATTTATGTGTCTTTCTGTTTTTGGGTATTATTTGTTTCATTCTGCGTCTCTAAAATGGATGGAAGAAACATCACGTTTTAAATAATATTATTCATGGAACGCATGTTCCACAACATGCATGCAAATAGAAAATAAAAATTGCAAATAGCATGCCTGCTTATAACAAACTGGGTCAATTTCCCCCAATTATTTTTTCAAAAACAGTATTAAAAATAAAAAGCTGCTTTAGCATTTTCTGGCTTCATTGCCTCGTTAGCAAGCAATTGTAGACACAAAACACATTTTGACAAATTTCAAAAATTATTACATTTTAAAAAGCATATTGAACTACTTGAATTGATTGCTTTATTGAAGAATCATGAGTACTTTCACGATTTAATATAAAATAACCCCAGGGGTCTGCGAACCCAGTTTGAGAACCTCTGATTTAAACGAAAATAGGCTTCAATTATTATTGGAGTTTGATTCTTCTAAATATTGGAATCTGCCAAAAAAAGTCAATATCTTCTGCCGGCCTTCATTTTTACAAAGTACAGTATTTTACGCACTATAAGGCGCACCTAAAAGCCCTCATTTTTTTAAAAAGCTGATAGTGCGCCTTATAATCCGGTGTGCCTTCTATATGGATCAATATTGAGATTGGGATTGGTAGATGGGGAATGAACCTACCTGTTTCTTTTGTGTGTTTACAGTTGAACAAGGTTGCTCATATTGACATGCTATATTAACTATATTATCATTATTAGCTATATTATATGACATGCTCATATTAACAGCTTTCAGCTATTAGTCTAAACAGGCAAAATGGCCGAAAGCGTCCGTAATAGCCATTGCTTAAATTCTAATGTACAGATACATTTCTCTAAAATCCTGAGAATTCTAGCTAGTTTAGGACTTAAAAATAGAAAAACGTGTGCCTAACGAAGGCCATCTTTACCTGTTTAGACTGTCAGCCGAAAGCGGCCGCTGTGCCCAGTAAGGGTTTGAAAACCACATTCAATAACATTTTTTTTCGAAGGCAAGAAGAAATTAATGATGACAATGGCACTGCCGTATTTCCTGGTGTAGTGTAATTTTCCTCAGTGAGGTGTGTCAGTCCCAACGGTGCTCCAGAGCTGCCGCAAGGCAGATTGGAGATGGGAAATGAAGACACCCTTGAGTCAGCCATGTTGGTTGGAATTAGATTTTATTCTTGCATAGTTCAGCTGAGGTCAGAGGAAGCTCTTTCCCAAACAAATGAAATGGCACTCGCCCTCTTTGAGACAATCCCTAGGGTCTAGGGTCTGTCAGAGGTTTGTTCTCTAGGGCAGAGGTCCCCAACTGCCAGTGCGCGGCCTGGTACCGTTCCATGGATCAACTGGCACCGGGCCACACCCGAAATAACGATGTTTTGGAACTGATTTAGTTTAGCCTTTAACAGTTAATATTACATTTTTTGTGAGGAAGGACGGTCACTGTCAGTGACACACACATTGTTCAGTCTCTCTGTGAAATCTGGTTGTTTATGAGAATGTTGTCGTTTATGATGAAATGCCCAAAACGAGTTTGCTTTGTTGATCCAACAACTTGTGACTGTGGATAACATGCTAGCTATAGTTAGCTTTTTAAATCGGGCTGCCTTATATGCGTTTAGCTAATTAACGTTTTTGTTTGGGCCAGGTATTTCCCTTTGGTCTAAGTTAGCATATGCAAAGGTTTTACATTCGTAAGAACCGTTTGCATCTAATTAACATGTTGTATTGAAACGAACAGCGTTTGTAATTCAGTTATATGATCGATTTAATCAAATTTGTGTACATTTTTGTAAGATATATAGTCCTTGCGTATAGGACTTACCTGAGTAACTGAGTTATAGCGATGCTTGATATTAAAGAGAGAGACACTGACAGCCTTTGGTGTATTTTCTTTTCATTACAGTTTTACAATATACATAAATAAGTGTGAGATGTAGCACTAACAACTGCATTAGAGAAGAGTTACACTCATTTGGTGTCAATCTGGATTGAAGCCATTTTAACATTTAGAAAGGACACAACAATTTCCATTTTATGTATTATCCGAGTCCGAAAGCCATTTTATTTTAAAAAAAACGTTTATTTTGAAAACCGGCCAGCTCATATTTTATGTTCGCTTTATATTTGCCCGCCCCCTGCCCTAGAGCAATAAAGAGACAGGGGATCCTTCACGTCCTCTGGTTCACACCCAGGAAAAACACACCGCAAAAGAATCTCTCTTATCTGTATTTTTGTTCTGTTCACGTTTAAAGTCTCAGCAGAGGCTGAAAAGAGCATGCGATTAGTCTTAACACAAATGATCAGAGAAAGTTAATAAAAGGTTAACTATTCTATATTAAAATATAGACTTGGACTGTGTTCAAATTGCTGTAGTTCAGGTGCGCCTGAAGACAGGGTAATGAGTGACAATTTGTAGGAACTCTTGAAAATCCATCTCCTATCTTGTACAATCTTCCTTCATTTGCAGATGTTTTGGACGAGATCTCTGTTTTGTGTCATTTAGCTCTCCCTTCTTGTTTAATGGCCGTCTAGCTGTCATATCAGCATCATCATCAAGCGTCTCCATATGCCTGTCTGCTGCGATCTTTTGTTGGCTTTGATCACCTAAAACCTATGGGGCTATTTTTATTTTTAGCCAGCTTTGCATTTCATCGTCGCCAGCCTGCGTCCTGTCGTCATTCGGCTGGTTTTCATCTCGTTCTCTGCCGTGAGGGAGCTTTAGTTGTTAAACGGATTCTTGACAACAAGGCGCCAAGACAGTGATGTCTTTATTGAACATATTCAAGTATATTTTCTAGGGGAAGATTTAACATGCTCCAGTAACACAAATGTTTCTATAATAGCTACTGTATGTTTGTTTTTGTAATCAATAAGAAAGACTGGAGAAAAAGAACATAACCTCACTTGTCAACTCGGTTTTTTTTTGTAATGATTTTTCACTATTTCTTCGTTTTGTATTCACTACTGTTCAATATGCTCTTCAGTCACATAAAAATGTGTAACTTCATCCACCTGTCATGTTTGAATCTTCTATTTGAGACTGCCTAGTCACGCTATTGGATTTTGAGTCTCATGCAAAATTTAGTATTTATTTTACCACAAATCCCAATATCCATTCCTCCCTTTATTTTGTTTTCATCCATTACTTATTCTTCTATTAAAGTTATGACAACCTCATCATCTGCCGAGCTCACGTCATGTCTATTAATAGCACTTTTTTTAAACAAGCAGTGTATAAACAAGGCTTCAAGGCTTGATACTTACAAATAATAATAATAAACTAAATAAATAAAGTAAATAATTGGCAAAAACTTGTCACACAGGGCAACACAGCTAACGTACTTGCTGAGTGCAAACCAATGGAAAAAAAAAAGCCTACTTGGAACCAAACACTTTATTTACTTTTCAGCTCATTTTAATCAATTAGCAGTCGAATTTTTGGTCATTTCAAACCAATTTCAATTTTTATTCAGATTTTTCAAAATGGGTCTCAATTAGCTAGCACTGTATATATTAGGAATCATGTGAGAAACTCAACGTCACAAATAATAAGAAAAATAGTACACACACACACACACATATATATATATATATATATATATATATATATATATATATATATATATATATATATATATATATATATATATATATATATATATACAGTGGTACCTCGGTACTCGACCATAATCCGTTCTGAGGTGGTGGTCGAGCACCGATTTGTTCGAACACCGAAACCAATTTTCCCATAAGATATAATGGAAAGTATGTGTGCACAAGTAAATGTGCACAAGCAGTACATGATAAAGATAAAAATAAATAAAGCATTATAAACCATTTTGTATAATTTACTTACATTTTGGAGAGTGGTTGATGGCATACAGGAATGGATGTGTAAATATATATATATATATATATATATATATATATATACATATATTTTATGTGCTCATTCAATCATGATTTAATTGAATAAAAAAAAAGCGCAACGAATCTCTAGTGTCTGTCGTGACTCGTGCACTCTGTGCTGAACTCTTCCCATCGCCCTTTTAGTCTGCCTTTGATGAGGCGGCCGCCGCCGTCGACGACACAATGGAACAGAAGGTACAGAGGATAAAGCCCGCCGTTGAAAAGAATTGCAGGGAATAAAGGAAAGCAAAAGAAAAGCCGAAAGAGAGTTATTGATGCACAACACCATTTTAGCCGTGAAATTGGAAACAAACAAGCGGATTTACAGTCGTTGAAGTTATTGCTCAGTTGTTTAGTGGGTAAATAAATGTCTCGTCACTTTTGAATGCAGCCTTTCTACAGTTGTGGTGAACAGAAATGAGCAAAATAATGATACCAATGTTGATAATCATTGATAGATACTAGTGTGCTATCATCAAAAATCAGTCAGTATTTTGTAAGTGAAAGATTTAAAGTTGATTGTTTTTTTTTCCACTATGTCAACTTGTTGTTTCATAAAGGAGTTGAAATCGATCAACGCCAGCATTCGTATTGATATTGGGTGATACCGGTGAAAGGAAATTGATACTTTTTGGGTGGCGGTATAGTAAAAACTACTTGAATATTATTTTTGTTATTGATAGTACTGCATTCAAATTGACTACCAGTTTGTTATCGATCCAATATCAGCTGATACCAGTGTGATACTATGGTTTCTCTCCTGCGGTTTCCTGAAGAAAAGCAGGAATAATAAGTTTGTTTGAGGTCAAGGCTCAGAAAGGTTGTTTAGTGAGTTACTGCATTTGAATCAGATCAATACCAACACTCGTATTTATATTGATCAATACCAAACTCGGCGCAATGAGATGGACGCTTTAGTGCTGAGGTTTCATCCTGTGTGTTTCTTTGCAGAACATTTTTGTTTTTTTTATTGGGTCGCTATTGATTAATACTAGTGTCATGACAAAAATACCTTTGACCTGTGGTTTCGTCAACATTTGGTGAATATTATTTCAGTTATTTGCTGCACTGCAATCAGATACGAGTGCAGATGTTAAAAAAATATGCTGTAAATACTATCAGTAAAAGAATTACTTTAGTGTTCTGTTGTGTGTTTTTTTTAAAAACAGGAAATTGTTTATTTTTCTCAAAGATTTTAGCGTGCTGCTTAATTATTTGATATTGTATTGATACTGGCATTGACATCAATTGATACCGTTTCGATGACATGCTTATGTACAAAAGGTTGGGTGTTTGTTGAATATCAATGAATGCTTTGGTGAGATTATTTATTGACCACATGGTTTACATTTTATATTGTTTTTATGGATACTAATCTTTTCGTTTAAAATATTTTTTTGAATTCTATACTTTTGGGAGTAAAACGGAAAGCACCAAACTAAACAGGAGTAAACTTACATGCTCAAAATAATCCCCTAAATAAATACTATTGGTCCTGTGGACTTGTAAATGATTCCCGGATAACTAGAAATGTCAAAGAGATTACAAATTAAAAATCAAAATTAAAAATCATAAAAAGGTGTCTCTCTTGTATGCATCACCAACACACCAGTACCATCTCAAGGCAAACAAGTGAACTGCATTCATATTGTCAACTGCTGCAATTAATATCATTAATTTAAAGTGTTTGAGTGTTTTTTTTTTTTTTTTATTCTTTACATGATATATTGATTATCATGCCGTAATGTAATTCTAATATGTATTTGTTACAGTTTTTGATGCATTATTATAACTTAATAATATTCATTTATAGGGTTTAGGAGCATTTGGGGGGTCTTGGAACGGATTGGGCTTTTTACATGTAAAAAGCGGCTCTACTTATGAAAGATTCACATTATGAAATTACTTCTGGAACAAATTTATTTCGTAAGTAGAAGTACCACTGCATAATAAATGGAGGCACAGTAGCTCAAAAATGATTGAAGATACTAAAGTTGAAATCCCTAGTTTTGAGAAAAACGAATTTGAAGTTTTGGCACATTCATCTTTCAATGAAAGTAATCATAGACACTGATTACAATTTGAACCTTTTGTCTGCAAGGAAATGAAAGTTAAGACCTTAAAAACCCTGAAATCGACATCTCAGTCGAAAATTTGTGTTTGTCACGATTGTGACCAGGGCAAACATATAGTGAACCACAAAATACGCTGAAAGCGGCATTGGTGTGACAAAAAGGCTTATGAACAAAAAGAGCAGGCGGTGCATGAAGTAGCAACAGAAATTCGTCAAAGTACAAATAAAAGACAAAACGCAAAAGTAACAAACCAATAATAAAAACAAATAATGGGGGCGGAACCAGCAGGACGTCACCAGAAAACACAAAATAACAATAACCCGGCAGTGTCCCCTTGCTTCAGCCGCACCTAAATAGTCCCCTAATTGCAATGCACTGCAGATGCACGGCCGATGGCTCCGCCCCCTAATCTGCGACCAGAAAATATAATTAGGCACACAGAACGTGACAGTGTTTTCATCAATAATTTAAAACTAGTCAACACAACGTAAGCCTGGTTTTGTGAAAAAACATCGCATTTATTTGAAGTGCCCATCTTCAACTTTATAGATAGTTGTTGCCTCAAAATTTCAAGTTTACCCAACTTTCTGGCCAATGTTAATAAATTCACAACAAACAAACGGAAAAATCAGAACAAATAAAGAGAAATACATACAATAAAACAGAGTAACAAACTTAACACAATCATAACAAAAAAACAACTCTAAGTATTGACAAAATTGAAAATAATCTTGATCTGCATTATTCTGAGGCTCACATCCTGGGACACAGTCGATTAAAAAAAAAAAATCCTGTGAAGCAGGAAGCTTTTTTTTTTTTTTTACTGTGTAGCTTTTCCCTTGGCCAGCCGTCTACGCACTTACGAGATTACATTGATCTTTGGCAAGCAAATCCTGACATTTGCCAAACCCCCGTGCTTGTCTCGGGAATTCCGAATAGCGTGCGCTACTTACCTGCCTGCTTGGCGCCGACACGGTTCCTTCGCAGTTGAGGACTGATAGTGTGTTGCGGCAAATTTACGCAGCTAACAGGATTAACACTTTTGAGCGCAGGTGGGCTAAAATGACATCCGTGACAGAGGGAATGGCTGCTCTTTTTATACACATACACACACACAAAAAACATGAAGTACAGCTTCATTTCAGATTAGAGATGATTACCCGGCACATAAAAATAATAATTTAGCATTCTCATAATTCCCACTTTTTTACACAAGACATGAATTAAGACATTTTTTGGTGTTATGTTTTTAACAAAATGTGTATTGTTAAATCCAAAGCTATGGTTTCCATTTCATGTCAAGTTTTTGAGCTATAAAATGATACAAAAATAAATACATGTGTATACACTGGAAATTGACTGATTACCGGGGACGATATTTGGAAATTTGCCCTTCATCGGTACAGTATCTGCCTTTTTTGTTATTTATTGATTTTTTTTTTTTTTAGTCCGATTGGCGATAGGAAGAAATCAATGTCAGTGTTAATAATGCTGGTAAGGCTGATTCAACAGGATGTTTTTTGTTTCAAATAATTCTAAGAAAATAGTTTCTAGATCGTTAAATGATTGTTGTGTTTCGATGGATGATTATTGTATTGTTTGTGTAAATGAAAGGGTTTCCGAATATAAGTACTTCCGGTTTTGCCGATGGCGCGTTTCCATTTCCCGATTTGTACGCAGCTACGCTAATCGAACGAAATTCTATCTGACGCCATCCTCGGTGAATTATCATGCAGGTATACCTTAAGTTTAGTTTATATTGTATTTCATATATATGTTCATCGATATTGTTATATTTTTGTCGTTTTGCCGATAGACGTACTTCTGGTTTACCGATTACGCACTTCCCGTTTGCTAGGTTAGCAGACATCGTGCTAATGCTATCTGACACCCACCTCAGTGAATTATCAGGTAGGAATGTTTCAAACATATATATCGATGTTAAGGTATATCTTTGACATTTAGCCAATGTTAAGACTTGTATCTTTGAGGCTTCCCCAAAACATTAATTAGTATTTATGCTGATTTCCTGATCTCGCCTAAATCCTAAAATAAAAACCAACAACAATGTTCAGGATCAAAGGCCCAAATTGGGTAAAAAGAAAATCCTTCCATAATCATATTAAACAGTTGACTTGATTTTCAAAATGTTCTGTGTAATCAGAACTCAAAACCCCAGAATTTTGCATTCCACATGTCAAATTCTCACTATAATGTGAGCACAATACTCTCATAAAAATGATGACTTTTTCCACTCCATATGTTAGTGATGATGGCTGTTGGAACGGTGTTAGTGGTTGACAAGCAGGCTTTCAGTCACACAGCTTCATTAATTAGATCAGTTCCGCTGGCGCATTGGCTCATAACACGGTGTCTGCTACCACAAAAACATTTTTTTTTCCCTGGTGCTGGCTTGGAGAATATTTCCTGGAAGACGCCACACACCACCATGACGAAGGATAGATGCGATATTAGAAAAGTATATGAGAAATTAAAGCAGATTAAATTAGAGGGAGGTAAAGTCATTAGAGGCAAAACATTCTTCTTCTGCAAATCGTGCGACCAACATAAATATGGAGAGGACACACTGGACAATTTGTTAGGTAGATACCCCTCCACTAATGCTATATTAATTTTGCCACCAATGCTTTGACAAATAACATTTCTATTACTTTACCACCACTGCTATTCTAACCATATTTTTAGTACATACTAAAAAGAGTTGGGTGAAAAACAACCCAATTGTAGGTCATGAAAGAACCTACCCAATATTTGTATTAGTTAGTACAAACTGCAATTAGCCCGAGGTTGATGTGACAATAGTAATTGTACAGTACCACCAAGCAGTGGAGAAATCTGTTCAACTGAGTGAATAGACTGGCTTGGTTCAATTCACCACTTGTCGTTCACAGCTATAACATAGCTGACTTTACTAGAGATTTATCTGTAGTTGCTCCCTGTCTTACTCCTGGTTTCAGGTTTCTTGCTGATAAGAGCATTCTGGGATGCGTTTCATGAATGCAGACCAAATTTGCATTTTTTTTTTCTGATTGGCCCCTGGCCAGGAAATGAAAGATAGAAGTTTTTTAGAGATTTATCTGTAGTTGCTCCCTGTCTTACTCCTGGTTTCAGGTTTCTTGCTGATAAGAGCATTCTGGGATGCGTTTCATGAATGCAGACCAAATTTGCATTTTTTTTTCTGATTGGCCCCTGGCCAGGAAATGAAAGATAGAAGTTTTTTAATTCCCTAATTATTTTAATTAATTAAATTATTTTTTTCAGTAAATTCAACTTCAGCAATACTTTGTTTCACTTGTAGTGTATGTGATAGATTGAATTTAGACAACTGTTAATGAAATCGCCTTCAATCGTCGTAGGGCGGGAAGTTATATATGAGAATTGACATCCACCATTTAAGGGTCCTGTGAAGCATGATAATACCATCCAGTAGACATGATTGCAAATTGCACTCTCGTCCCCTGTATTAAACATAATGGTATATTAAAGCCTCGGGATAAACCCCTGAGCTGGCTTTGTTTTCATGTTACTCTTGTATTTCTGTGTTGTATTTCAATTGAAGTGTAACTGTAGAACCACAGACTTGGTGTTGACATTAAGTGTAAGTACTAAAACAGAATAACAAATTAGTATGAGTGCAGACAGAAGTAGACTGGCGCCGGAAAAAAGGCGGACCAGAAAAAAAAAGTCAAATATTGCCCTCTCGAGGTAGCAGAAGGTTGTAAGTAAGTAAGTTGCCCACTCCTGCCTGAATTTTGGGTCAGATTGACCATTTTGGATCTGTCCTTTTTTTTTTTTTT
Organism: Hippichthys cyanospilos; assembly: GCF_059441005.1. Lineage (NCBI taxonomy): Eukaryota > Metazoa > Chordata > Actinopteri > Syngnathiformes > Syngnathidae > Hippichthys > Hippichthys cyanospilos. The sequence goes on along the minus strand of NC_142386.1, from coordinate 12,756,414 downwards.
TTTAACTTATATGGTTATTAGAGTATATGACTTTTACTACAGGCGCTTACCACATATGCGTACTGCTATTACCTTTACATACGTACCTATATCCTATCGCCACTGCTGCTATTTTAGCATGACTACATTAATGTTTTCTAACTACAATTACTACTACAGTTATGGGTATACTCTTATTACTCTGAGAAATATAACTCGCCATATAGTTCGCCACTTATACGTACTTCGCAAAGAGATTCCATATTATAATCAACGGAATCAAGTAGTGCCACAAACAAACAAGCAAAACAGTCCCTTGTGTTTAAGGGGAATATCGCACTGGCGAATATCTGACAAAATATCTACGATTACGAAGATGTACAAAAGAAATCCACTTTCCGACATTTTTAATTTATCGTTTTCAGAAGCTTTTCATCTGTGTAGATTGTAGAGAATTATTGTCACATGTAGAGCACGAAACCACACAGTGAAATTCTTACTCTGTTCACTCAGCGAACAGAAGACATCAGATTCATAATTTTATCCCAATTATTTGTAATGCATCACTTAATGTCATGTTACGATGTCACTTAACAGCATTTTTTTTTTTTTAAGGCTGAGAAGCATCTGCTAGGCAGTGGTAATTTGTGTCAACTTGCCCCATGGAACGTCATATTTGGGGCTAAAGTGCTGTTTAGTGCCACACAAGATCGGGTCTAATCTGCCATGATCATCCTGCAACATTGCTAAATTATTCATGCTGACACCCTCATTTTGCCTCACTTTACTCTGGGCTTGGGAACGAAATGGGAGGTGAGTAATAAAGTCAGAAGAGGGAGAGGCGGTTCCGAAACTGCGGAGCCTTCATCGGGCGTCTGTTGGCTCGGACTTGCTCTCGTCTCCCTCACCGAGCGCCGCCCACCCTTAAAAGGTGTGAATATTCATGGGACTCCTTGGCAGCCACACAGATGGAAGGAACAGATGCTCGTTATGGCAAAGTATCACTTTCACCAGAGAATTTGCTTTGGTGACAAAGCAAATAAAGTTAGACGGGATGATGGAGCATCGCAAAGACGACTGACTGAGACGCTGCAAAAACTCGAGACAAGCACAACGCCCAAGAATAGCAGCGGCCAAGTTTTCATAGATAAAATAATGGGAAAATGTTGGTTTGATGATTTTCCTTCAAGATATTTGGCAAATATTGGAGTCTTAATTTTTCCTTAATACTAGATGAGAAGAAAAAGTTTATTTTTCTCCGCACAGAAATAAATAAATCATCGCCACTTCACGCCTCAACTTTTTCCACCCCAAAAAAAGCTATATTGCAGAAAGATTTGCTGTGAATGTTTCCCAAAATGCCAAAAAGAGCCAAGATGACTGTAACTGCACATGCCATGGACACCTACAAAACGCTTGAGTGGGTGGCAAAGTGAAATTGACCAATTAGGGCAGGAGTATTAATTTACTCCTGCCCTGATTGGTCATGTTGCACCGAGAGCCAATCACACTTCTTGTAAGAGTGCCTGTGAGCCGATTGACTGATTGTCAATGTTGCTGAATGTTATTTACAGTTGCATTGCCTGTATTGTACCTACAGGTTAAAAAAGCATTGCGAGCGAGAGGAGTGCATGCAACGTGTACCCACAGGAGGAGGAGTGCATAAGTTAAGGACAGAAGATAGCGTTGGGCAAATGGAGCAAAGAAAGGTCTTGTCATAATTTGTACTGTTGAGGGTAAACTCTGCTTCATCTTTATCACCTTTGTTCAGCGCCACTCAAGGTGGACGTGCGAGGGCCGTCACCTTGAGGGCATCTCCGGGTTTCTGTGTCCCCCGACTACGGTCTTGGGACAGAAACGGCAACTGATAACAGTAATGTGTAATGTTTAATGATTAAAGATTTAAGTACTGTATTTTCCGCACTATCAGGCGCACCTAAAAGCCTTAACTTTTTTTTTTAAAGCTGATGGTGCGCCTTATAATCAGGTGCGCCTTATATATGGATCAAATATTGAGATTGGGATTGGTAGATGGGGAATGAAGTGATAAAGTAAGCGTTACCTGTTTCTTTTGTGTGTTTACTGTTGAACAAGGTTGGTCATATTGACATTAAATTATCATGCTATTGAGAGTTTAGAGTTATTATTTGAGTTATTATTGTTATTGAGTATTACTATATTGAGATTGAAAAAGTTTTAAAATATGTCATTAATTGAGGGTGCGCCTTATAATCGGGTGCGCCTTATACATGGAAAAAGTTTTAAAATATGTCATTACTTGAGGGTGCGCCTTATAGTGCTGAAAATATGGTAAACATGTGTACATATACTGTAATAATCTTTGTTTCAAATAGGTATATACTGCATTTCTCAGTGTAAAAGTCAAGCTTGAGTAGAAGTTGAGCCCTCCCCATTTTTTTTCATACAATTTGGATGAATTTTACAAAAACGCAAGTATTAGTCTACCCCTGGTTACACATATCATGGCTATCCAATTAAAACCCATGGTGCGTGTTACTAAAATAACGGAATTTTCGCCACATTTCTTTGTTGTATATCGAATAAGATATTGTTGTGGTTATGCGGTTTGTGGGGTGGAAACGAGACAAGTGCAAAGCAATGTGCGCTTCCGTTCAAACGCAAATGCTGGAACTAATCTAACAATAAAACCTTTTGTAGTTTCTATTGCTTTTATTTTTTGAAACAGATGTGAATTCATCTAAAAGCCCTCAAAGTCATCGTCACTATTTGACACGCCAAAATAATTCCTCTCATTTAATTTACAGACGTCCTCTTCTTCCCCCTCGAGTAGTCATCTTCGGATGATTTGCTGATCATCTTACTTTGGACATTCTTTACTGATGATTGTTGTGAGATGAGAACGTGGACGGTTGCCCTTGGCAGTTTCTCCCCCCCCATTTGCCGACATCCATGTTCAAGCACACGTTCAAGGGCTGAAGAAGACAAGTCAAGCCGTATCTTCCTTTTAATAATGCGTCAAAGTCCGCTGGAAAAATGATCCTCTCATCCTCATTGTTGACAACAAAGCGGCAATAGGACGCCGCTTTTTTGCATTTGGAAGTGCAAGCGTGCTAAAATGGATGCACACTGTATCAAATTAGAGCTATATGTATCATTAAAAAAAAAAAGGTGAATATGATACTTTCATCAGAGGGAAGCAGGAAAAAGGAGCGCTAATTCCCGCCATTTAGGACATATGGCTGTGCATTCGTTTTGACAATGCCTGAGCCAGACATAACACCGGATAAAAAGCGTCCATTGAAGCACGCGCCCACGACAGCAATTGCGTTCTCTGGAGGACGCTGCTAATTTGATGCAGTTTTTTTTTCTAGTAGCCGTGACTGAAAATCGGCACGTTGATTAAAAGAGAGCATGCGTTGCCTCCTTCAAGTCGGAAAGCTGATGACTGGGTACGCTGTCTTTTAATAGCGACGTCATGACGATCAATAGGGTCCGTATGGCGCGGTTATTAAAAGATGCTTCAGCGCCGTCATGCTTTGATGCTGACGGCTTCTCATCAGTTCACAGCGTACTTTGCTATCGCGGTGGCTTCACAGGTAGCAGTTTGGAAAATTAGATTTTATCAGGGTTCTGAAGACAATTTTGTTTTTTTAATTTTTAGTTTAATTAAAAGTGTATAAAATGTTTTTTTTCAGTAAAAGCATGCAAATCTGCAATACAATTTTAAAATGTTTTTTTTAAATAGGGGGGTAATTTTGGGGGGCACAGAAGTACAATAACAACAGAAAAGAGACATTTGGGGCAATTTGCAGGACTTCTGAAATTCCCAAATGAGCGCAACCTTTGGAGCACACAATGAACTTTTGAAGACGTCAAGAATTGATAAATTCCCCCTTGCTTCTTGTGAGTTGACACTGAAGCAATGTGACGCCAGGTGAACTTTTCTAAGCTTCCTTCACATCAGAAAGGCTTTTTTTTTTCTTTGCACATATTTCCAACTCAGCTTGAGGTGAGTTGATGCAAAGACTTCTGATGACCTGTCAGAACGTCGCCTTGAAACAGACGCAAAAAGAAATTCCAACAAAAAAAAAAAAACGCAAAGTAGCAACATTCCGCTCATGCAAATGGGGCAGAAAGCGCAGGATGAAAAGGTAATGCCGCCATCCTATTCCCACATGCGCTCAATTGATCCTAAGACTAAATGGCCCGCGGCGTCGGGAGCTCAACGCCTCGCGCTCCTGTGCTCCTTTTGTGCTGGACCGCCCGTCACACGAAGATAATAAAGCTCAGAGGCCCCAATTTGACCTTAAGGAAAAACATCCTTGTATTTCCTCTAACTTTTCCCTCCTCGTTTTATTCTTCTGCTGTGGATCTAAAATCCACTCACACCAGCTTTCCTTTGTGATGGTCCTGATGGAGAGGCGGCATCCAAACAAAGGCGGCGCTTCTTTTGTGCCACACAAGAAGATGAGGATGAGGAGGCAACAGCTACGATGAACGTCTTAGTGACTCTGATTAACCCCAGATCAAGTTTAGGAGTAGGTGAGTGTGAGGGAGTTAGTTTTGGTGTGGTTTTATTCAGTCACCTAAAAAAAGAACACAAGAGTTTCAAGCGCCATTTTAGGGCCCAATCTGTCAAGAATAAACATAAATAAAAAGCAGTAAATGTCTCCATATTGCCCCATTTGCTGTATGTTGCCCGGCTTTTTTTTTTCATCAAAATCGAGCGTTTCAAAACCTCCGGCCGAACCGGAGATTTGCCCAAGCTTCCGGTTTGTAGTTTCATATAACCAGTTTCAACTGAGGTTTGCGTCATCGCGCTAGTCTTTCCCGCCAAAGATGCGAATTCTGCTGATGTCAGAGCAGAAGTTCTTTCTGATTGGACAAAATTTGAGACATTACTGCCACCTAGTGATTTGGCATGCTTTTACATGAATTTGAAACCGCACTATGTGGTTTGATATGGACGCTACTTTTTTTAAATAAACAACAATGCCCAGGGGGAGACTATGAAGCTGGTTACATGTAGACATGTAAACACACCACATAAACAAATCACTCACTTATTTTTATACATTTCTGTTCTTTTACCAGATTCTGTCCTTTTCTGGCTAATATGTCAAATTACCAAAACAGGATCATTTCTTATAAGATTCTTCTCATTCCAAAATATTCTGGAATGAAATTACATTTACTTTCACTCAAACACTGTCTGAATATTATTTGAAAAGTGCAACTTAATGACATAAACTGTCTTGTACTTTGTACTCTATGCTAGTGGTCTTCAATCACTGACCTGCAGCCCCATGGATCAACTGGTACTGGGCTGCATGGGCTGCACCCAAAATAATGATGTGTTGGAACTGACTTAGTTTAACAGCTCATTCTTTTATGCTTTGTTTGACTTGATCTTTGTTTTTTTGACGCCGCCTCTGGCTGCTGTTGATATTACATTTTGTTGTGACGCACACGTTGGTTTGTCTCTCTGTGAAATCTGGCCCACGAGTGTCTGAAAGCAGTACTTTTTTTTTTTTTTGTAAAAATGTTGTCATTGATGATAATATGCCCAAACTGAGTTTGTTTGTTGATCCAAAGACTTGTGACTGTGGATAACCGGTCCGGACCGGTCCGTATTGATAAAAGATCGGGGACCACTGCTCTATACCATCCATTTACTTTCTGTAATTAATACAGTTAGCAGAAATGACAACTGAAGTATTCTGTCACAGGATGCTACACAATCTCTTAACAAACAGAACTATGACATTTAACATGCAGTCTACCAGAGCGCATCCAAAGAAGGCCTCATAAATTAAAATGGAAGTCTCATACAATCGCACTAGTACAATGAGAAAACAAACAGAACGTGTATTGAGCACACAGGCGCCTGAGAGATCATGAAAGATGAAAGAAAGCTTTGGAATCCTCTTGCCTTTTGTAATAAACTGGAATTTAAAGTGTAAACTATGCTTTTGAATCATGTTTGGTAAGCTCCTTGTTACTTGCTCTTAGGTGTGATTGGGCACGTGATTGGTCGTTCGTCTCTGTATATATATATATATATATATATATATATATATATATATATATATATATATATAAACCAACTTACAATATAATCGGTTCGGCTCAAGGCATCTGTTGATTCTCATGGAATGACCCTGTCGTCTTTTTGAGCATGAACTACTTATGATGACATGCCTACCAAATTTCATCCTTCTCCCACTTGAGTAGAGGTGTGTTCTATCGATTTAAAGTCTCCGCTCATCCTTGTGTACAACTTGTCAATGAACTGCTCAACTCCTCCTGACTATTGATCCAAACACAGCCTGTAGTGGTGCCCCCTCGGCCCGCTTGTCTTTTATTCAAAGGACCTCTACAAAGAATCTACATCTCATCTTAATTGGATATTGAAGTCCATTAATTAAAACATTATCTCTGGCAAAACAATCTGACCACTTAATCAATGCGGATGAAAGGATGCTGTCGGCTGAGAGCGACAACAGTTCAACAAACACACACGCGCGTACACGCAGCACACGGGCTCCAATTGAGCTGTTTAAGAGGATTTTTTTTTTTTTTTTTGATTGCCGCCCCAGCACAAAATCGATCAACTTTCAAGTGCCGTTTTCGTTTTGAATGTCATCAGACGAGCAACATGGACACATTGAAAAGGACAGATGGCTGGCTGTCAGCAAAGGTGTGAAGTCAATCCAAAATGGCAGACTGCTTGTTTCTTTTCGGGCATGGCTTTTTGAGAGTTTTTTTTTTTTTTTGGAGGGTCTACTAATGATTGATAGATGCATTCCGAAATTCATGTTGCATACTGACTTTGGGGCCTGAATTTCTCAAAGGTGTTTAACGGCAAGTCTGACCTGATGGTGATGATTAACAAATTTCAAATATTTGTGAGGTTTAACATAGCACCCAGCCTTGAAATCGAGAGGTAGGCCGACTTGCCAGAGGTGGGCACTTCGTCAGCACCGACAGACTGTCAGTCCGTCCGACACCGACTGACACCTGTTTTGCTGATGGACCGACGAATTACTTTGTTTTACTTGGAGTGTATGTGACAGATGAAATTTAGACAAATGTTAATAAAACCGTCTTCTAAAAATGTTGGGCAGACAGGTATAAAGAGAGAGTCGTCATTGACCACACCAAGGTAGATCAAGAGCAGATCAAGAACTACAAAAAATAAAACAATTTTCGCCCTCTGGTAGTGGTGGAAAGGTGGGCAAAAAACAATGACGGACTAGAAAAAAAAAAGTCAAAGTATGCCCTCTAGTGGTGGCGAAAGAGTGGGCAAAAATATACAATGTATTTTTTTTCTGGCTTGAGAAAATGATGGACCAACAATGACAAAAAGAGGGTAGGGCTCTGACAAACGACAAATGTCGGACATGACGGGCAATCCAAACCTATGTTAAATAGCTGATGCGTTCAGAACTCCAGGTAAAAACAAATTTGTACATACATATCAAAAATTGGTACCAAAATAGTATAGTAAGTGCTACGTATATATAACATACATGTATGCAATCAGAAAACATCATAAATAAAAATATAGAAGGGATTTATTTACTTTTGAGTGCCACTTGTTATGCCCAAATTCTCGGATAAGGGTTATCTCCAACATCATTTCCACATAAATCATCTTCTTCTCTTTTTAACATCACTAGCAATCTTGGGACCCATGGCTAACCCTTTCAATTTTGAATTAAGCAGTAAAATGCACTATAAATACAGTTTTGTAACCACTCACAATCGAACAAAGCTTTCTCGTTCCGCCATTTTGAAACAAGTGAGGCCGACCAATAGCAGACCACCAGCTCTGTGAAGAGATGCCGACAAATAGCAGAATTGTAGTGACGTGTTGCAGGGACGGCAACTGAATATAAGTATAATTACCTAAAAACGCTTGCAGATGGAGACGAAACAACACAAATCCAGCCAAGCCCCTAGGGTCATGACAGTTGACAAAATGTCATAAAGAGAGGATGAAAAAACTCAGCATTCCATGTCGCAACATGAAGATAACGTAAGTCAGGGAGGTTGTAACACTGGGGTCCACTGTATATACGTAGCACTTACTATACTATTTTGGTACCAATTTTTAATATGTATGTACAATTTTTATGTTTTTACCTGGGGTTCTAAACGCATCTTATATACACTGTAATCACTGCAGCGAGTGGACGGGGGGGGGGCAAATAGGGCTTCAAGTGACACACATCTTGAAAGAAATAAGATATTTTTTCAAGGCAAGTCTGACTTAAAAATTGAGACTTTAAATCCAAGATGGCTAACTTCCTCTGTCGCATGTCGCTTCAAAGATGGCTAACTTCCTCGTTTCCTCGTTTCGGGCTTTCGTTTTCGCTTCTCAAGACTTTTTTGTGGTTTTACTCATGGATATGCCTCTGAAATTTCATGCTGTTTTGTGAAACCGGCTCAGTGGGGCGGAATTGCAAACGTATCTTGTGGGACATTACTCCCTTGGCTGTTATTGACTTCGCTGAGCCGAGATTGCAAATTTAAGTTTTTCAAAAGTTTGTTGTGTTTGGAGGGCACACCAAAAAACACACACACAAAAGGCAACAGCAGGCCAATTAATCTAAAATATTCCTGTGGGTTATCCCCAACTTTAGCAGATGTGCTTTTGGAAGCACCTGCAGCTTTTTTCCGGGCGTCTGTGGTCATGACTTCAAGATGCGGAGCAGCCTAATTGCACGCCAGCCACTTTCAAATATTTGCTTTTTTTGAACGATAATTCATCTCAACAAAAGCTACCATCTGCTCCCTATCCAAATATTGATTTGTGTATCTGCGCTTGGCCAGTGATTAAGATGAATGCCGCGCGCTGCGTTAACGCGGAATGGCTTGCCAGGTTGGGAAGCCATGTTGGATGCTGCTGTTTTATACTCGTTTTATATTGCATTAACTGAAAGCTAATACATATATAAACCTGATTATGGCACTGCCAGAGCAACAGCGTGTCATTTTCATATGAACAACGAAAAAAACTTGGAAAAATAACTTGATCAGTTTTCGCTAACGACTATCCAACCATGAACTCTTTCAGCGCCATGGATGAAAATTTTCGTCATGTAAAACTCTTTGGATGTGTGCCAGTGACAAGACTACAACTAGAGGTAAGATCGGGCCTAAAAAATCCAGCCTGACCCAAGTCAGGCCCACGGTTTTAAAGCCCGACCCAGCCGAGCCTGACCAATTAACTTGATTTGCAGGCTCAAGCCCGAAGCAAACCAGAAATTTCATATTGATATTCATATTCATATTGATGGATTTTTTTAAGAGTTGACGGGGAAAATTTTAAGGCCGTCCGTCGTTGATCCGCACTTGCTTAATTACGCGGACAAATACTACAGCCCACTCGGCTTTAAATAGAATAATGCAAATCAAATGAATGGGAAAAGATATACAGTATTAAGATTATTAAGAGGGCGGCGTTCATGTGCGCAGAGCATGCTTTGGCTCTGCGGCTTGTATAGTAGTTAAATAGCAATTACCGTATCTTCTGCACTATAAGGCTCACGTAAAAGCCTAAAATTTTTTAAAAAGCTGATTATGCGTCTTATAGTATGGCTCAGTATTGAGATTGGGATTTGTAGATGGGGAAAGAAGTGATAAAGTAAGCTTTACCTGTTTCTTTTGTGTGTTTACAGTTGAACAAGGTTGCTCATATTGACATTGAGTTAATATGCTATTGAGAGTTTAGAGTTATTATTTGAGTTATTACTGATATTACTTTAAGTACTACTTGTCACGTTCTGTCTGGGATTTTCGGGTTTTTGGATTTAGTTTAAGTAGTTCCTGGTTCATTTCGTCATTCATTCGTGTTGTTTTTCCCTGCGTCTGCCCTTTTCTCAGTCTCGTTAGCTTTATCTCGTCCACCTGTTGTCCGTGTGCCACTGCTGCTCTCGTGTTAGCCTATCCGGTTCCCCTGCCTCCTGTCCCCGTCCAGCTGTAGTGTGTTTTCAGTAATTAGTCTTCATGTATTTAAACCACCGTCCCTCTGTTGCTTTTGTCGGATTATTGTAACTATCGTCGATTCGTGTTCCTTGTCCCGCTGTGCTCGCCCTCCACTCTTCCCCGTCGTCCGAGTTAGTCTCGTGAGTTATTCCGTTCCGCATTGATTTTGCTACTTTGTCTAGTTTTTGTCTTCTGCTTTTCCTGCCTTGTTTTATTATTAAAAGTGCATTTTTGTTTGAGCACACCCTCTCCATCCTCCTGCGTTTTTTGAGTCCCTTTCCCTCCTCCGCCTCACGTCACCATGCTCCGACGTGACACTACTATATTGTGATTGAAAAAGTTTGAAAATATGTCATTAATTGAGGGTGCGCCTTATAATCCGGTGCGCCTCATATATGGAAAAAGTTTTAAAACATGTCATTAATTGAAGGTGCGCCTTATAATCTGATGCGCCTTATAGTGTGGAAAATATGGAACATACTCTGTTTTATCCAAATTATTTATTTTATAACAAGTATTCCTTAGTTTAGTATCCACATTCCACACATCGCTTTAGTATACATTTTCATACACATACAGTATATTTATTTTTAAAAAAGTCAGCAAGATAGAAGCCCGGTCCGACCCGAACGTAATGAATGACATTTTAGGCCCGAATGTTGGGTCAGGCTTGGGTTTGGTTTTAAAATCCTTACCTCTAACTATAACTACATCTTTTTTGTTTGTTTGCATGTTTTAATGAATGGATAGATGGCACTCGTGGCCAGCCCTCCTCTTAAAAATAAAGCAATCAAGCACTGTAGTAATGTAGTTATATATGTACGAAAAGTGTTTATTTTACCTTCAAAAATATTTTTTTTTTCGTTTTTATTCAGATTTTCAACGAAAGGGAAGGACTGTTGAGATGTTTGAGATGCCACTAATCCAAAAAATATTACTGTCAGCATCACTGTTATGCAGAAGAAACATTTTCTCACAAAATGCCAATTTTTTTCATTTAGTCCAAAGTAGCTGTGTCACTCATGACGTATTTTCAAACAGTGATTACTAAAGAAGAAGGTAGAATCTTACTTTCTTCCAATCTTTCATATATTATCACCTATTTGTACATTGACATACCACACAATATTTTCACAACCTTGAAAAACCTATCGAAATGCCCAAAATTAGCTGGCGTTCTTTTCGGATATCACTTGGAACTGAAAGAGTTAATTACTACAGATGGAACGTTTTTTGACCCTCAGGGGCCATTGTAATCTTTAATTATGTTTTAACTAAACACTGCAGCAAGAATCATACACCCCTCACCTCACTATTTTTGGGGCTTTTGTCCCTTCAGGTCACAGCAAGGAGACACAAAATACACAAAAATATTCTCGCAATCCTGACAGAAACACAGTCATCAGAAAAACGTAGGTCGCAAAACATCAAAGCTGGGCAAATATCATAAAAAGGCCCAGAGGTATAACTTTTTATTTTATTTATGAACACGCACACACACACAACCACACACACACACCCACGCCTCGTCTGATGCTCGCTAGCCAATTATATCGCTTTATGTCGCATTGACACACGCTCACACACATAGCACTAATCATATGTAAAGATCGTATTAATTTATTACGTTTAGCAGGGTGGAGGTCCAATCCATTTGCCTTGAGCAATATTCAAGGCCCTGGACACACACACACACACACACACACACACACACACACACACGCATATGCAACTTTCATTACATGCTAATTGCAGCTACTCTACGCTGTCATGCCTCGCAGCCTCCGTTTATGTTCCTACACCAAAAGTCGACAAAAGTATTGGGTCGTAATGAGAGGGTGAGGTTTTCATCTGATCCAATCACGCCGAGCGAGGACCGTGCGTGGAAGGGCGTATCAATGCATTTGTCCACGTAATAGTTGTTGTTGCCATGGCGACGCCACCTCATTCGTTCGTTCGTTTATATTATAGTGTTTATTTGCTGCTTTCAGGTCCTTACCCTCCTTGTGTTATTGTAGTTCTTATTATTATATCTCTTATTATGATCTTGTTTACGGAAGGGTGCCCCACCTGGGGCGACGGCATAAATTACAAGCGGCCTTTGCGCAAACATTTAATTAATTTCAGCTCATAAACGCGTTCCCCTCTTATCTTTATGTCCCCCTCCGCTGCATATTTGTTGGTCTCCCGTGTTTAAATTTCTCTCATCAATTTCTTGTTAAAGCTCACCTAGTATAACCGCACCGTGGTCATGTTTTTTGGGATGTTATTATACTGTGTTGTTAGGATTAGCACCAACAAGGGAAAATAAATAAGTACTGTAAGACACATTTTTTTTCCCCCAAAATTAAGGACAAAAGTATGGGTGTGTCCTCTAAACAGTACGCAGCTTGTGTTAGCTGAGATTGTTATGCCATTATTTCCAATAGAAGAAGCGAGCAGGCTGAACCAATGTTCGATTTCATCCTTGTTCACGGACAGGGATATCACTAAAACGGAGAGGATCATGTAAAAGTTATTATGTCTCCATCTGATTCAGTTAAGAGTGTGCCGTTTAGAGAACACGAAAAAGTATTCCATTTGACATGTTTATTAATTGCAGTCTTTTGGCATGTATGTATGCACAATCATCAACTTTGAGAAACACGGATGCTGCGCAACTTCGGTTGGTTAAATGAACTCAATCTGCGTCACGAAGAAAAGAAAAAACAACTGCTAATTACCGTATTTTCCGCCCTATAAGGCGCACCTAAAAGCCATATTTTTTTTTAAAAAGCTGATGGTGCGCCTTGTAATCAGGTGCGCCTTATATATGGATCAATATTGAGATTGGGATTTGTAGATGGGGAATGAAGTGATAAAGTAAGCTTTACCTGTTTCTTTTGTGTGTTTACAGTTGAACAAGGTTGCTCATATTGACATTGAGTTATTATGCTGTTGAGAGTTTAGAGTTATAATTTGAGTTAATATTGTTATTACTTTGAGTATTACTATATTGTGATTGAAAAAGTGTTAAAATATGTCATTAATTGTGGGTGTGCCTTATAATCCGGTGTGGCTTATATATGGAAAAAGTTTTAAAATAAGCCATTAGTTGAGGGTGTCATGATCTGTCTGTGTTTTGTTGTGGGTTTTGAGTTGTTTAGTTTTAGTTATAGGTTCACTGTGTTTTCCCCCGCGTGTCATTACTGTAATCAACCTCACCTGTCGCCCGTGTGTGTCCTCCAGCCAGCTACCCCGCCCCTTGTTGTTCCCAGGTGTCTCGCGTTTTTCATTAGTTCTGTTAGTATTTAATCCCCAGCGTTTTGCCTCATCCCTTGTCGGGTCTTTGTACGTCTTCCCCTCGCCGTCTTGCCTCGCGTTGCCCTTGTTTGGTTTGTACTTTGTATTTTTCGATTCTTTCAACCCTGTCTTTGTTATTAAATCACCTTCACTCGAGCCTACCCCAGTCAGCCCTGCATTTTTATTGGTTCCGCCTTTCCCACATCCCGCACCTCCTCAAACCGCCATGCCCCGTCGTGACAGAGGGTGTGCCTTATAATCCGGTGTGCCTTATAGTGCGGAAAATACAGTACATGTAAATTACTTTTCAGTGCAAAATCTTTGGATTTGTTAACATATACCAAAGGGAAATACCTATGACAAACAAAAATGCTAATGAGCTAAACACATACAAGGCAGCAGTAAATAACATGCTGACGATAACAACTAACGTTAATTAGTGCGTAATCCTCAGTCACAAGTTGTTGGTTCAATAAGCAAACTAATTTGGGGCGTATTATCATAAATCACATCATTCTTACAAAGAAAGTACAATTTACAGGCACTCGTCGGTCAGATTTCACAAAGAGACAGAACAACGTCAAAGACAATGAAGACACACCGTCCTTCCTCACTCCAAAATGTAATATCAACAGCAGCCAAATAACAAAGATCAAGCCAAACAAAGAACAAATGAATGAACTGTTAAAGGATAAACTGAATCAGTTCCAAAACATCACGGTACCAGTTGATCCATGGACCAGTACCAGGGTGCGGACCGGCGGTTGGAGACCTCTGCTGTATAGTACTCATGTTTGTCCTTGTACACACTTTCTCTACTCCCTTCTTTTGGAATGGTGCCCAGCAGCCCAAATTCAAGCCATCCTTCCATTTTCACCTTTATTGTGACTCAATCAATGCACCACTTCACTTTGACAAGCACTCAGCCACATGCACGCATGCACACACATATACACACGCACGCTCGTGCAGCGCCGCGTATGATATTGACCAACAGATAAGGCTTAGCCCATTCAATCAGGCTCAGGAGATTGGAGCGGCCAGCTTGAACGCTGGGGCTCATCGAGAATCCAGCATGGAAACTACAGCAATGGCTGAATTAATGAACAGCATGCAAAGGGGGAGGGGGGGGGGGGGGGGGGTCTCTCGTAGTGGGGACATCTCATTGACATAATGCATTTCCTTGCCTCTAACCCTATCCAGGGGTTAGCAACCTGCGGCACCGGAACTCCATGTGGTTCTTTCATCCTTATGATGGGGCTCTGGGAAAATAAATATTGCTCGGTTCTGATCAACTACGTGTACGGCTGAACAAGTGACGCATTTCAATTGCAGTTAATGCTGTTTGCCCCATTGGGTGATAGGCCGACATCTATGGGACGTGTGTGGTCCGGCGGGATACTAAACATGATGCAACACAGCCAATCGGTTTCGGGAAGGTAAAAACAGGAAAGGAATCATAACGTGGATAAATAATGTTTGAATTATGCTGTCTGTCTGAATGGGTTGGCCATTGTTTATGTTCAAATATGTGTGGTTTGAAAGGCTTGAAGGGCTTACATCATGCTAAAATAAGTTAAATAATTTGCTGTCTGAACATTTTTTTCTTTTTTTTCAAACATTTTGGTTTGGTTAGGTTTGTTGCTTGGATTCAAATCGAATCGTTTAGGGAAGCACCACATTTTTGGCCATGAAGAATTTTTTATGTAAAATGGCAAAAAAAACAAACAAAAAAAACAGTTAAAACACCAGAATACGTCTGAAAAAAGATGTTGGAATGACACAAAAAATGCTGCCAGCAAGCCTGCGCACTGCCATCACACCAATGGCATGTTGCAAAACCCAACTTCAAAATAAACACACTAAGCAATACAGGAAAGTAGAAGGCTTTTATTTTGAATTTAGCCATCATAGATGTGGCAGTGGAGTGGCATGCTTGCGTCTGAATCACAGAGCTACCAACATCAAAGCACATATATATATTTAAAAAAAAATCATATTCAATCACTTAGTAAAAAACACTATGAAACCATTAGTTAATGATGCTGTCATTGTACAATACAGCACAATTCTCTGGCATCTGGCATTAGGTGTCCACAGTACACCGAGGGCCTCTTGTCAATCAGGGCTGACATATATCAAGAAGAAGAGGGTTGAAATGATTGTTTTACTTAATTCGAATAAATTGTCCATCAGGTCGTTCAGTGGCCTCAAACAACAAAGCTTCTGTCTTCCATTCTAGTGGTTTATGCCAATGAATTAAAATACAGAATACGCCTGCCTTTGTTAGATTTAATTATTATATCATTTACCACAAGAGTTCCTTTAAATTAGTCTCTTTAAACAAGCGATAAAACACTGAACAAGAGTAATATTCAGAGAGTTTTATTTCATTTCCATCATTCATTTTAAGACTTGTGCACGATGCTGTGTGTTATGTTATAGTCCGTTACCGCCGGCTGCTATGGGGCAAAGTGCAGAGAAGATTTAAAAAAAAATTAGTTTCTCAGCTAAGAGATTCTCATTTTTGGTTTCAGCCTATCATTTTCTTTTTTATGCATTCCTAGTAAATAATGATTTACTTTTGGGTCGCAAGTTATAGTTTATGGCATTGTCTATTGCACTGGTGTCAAACTCAAGGCCCGGGTGCCAAATCCGGCCCGCCACGTCATTTTGTGTGGCCCGTGAAAGCAAATCATTCAACTTGATGACTATGACACTTGCTAAACTCTCTTCCAAAATTTTAATTTGTCATGTCTAACAAATCATAATGTTGAAATTTTGCAAGATATTTTGGTTACTTTTGTTAAAATAATGCAGCAAACCCGTATCCTTTACTTGTGATATCAAAACTACTAAGCCATCAGCTTTTTGTGTAGAGTAATAATACTGTGAGATCCTTAAACATCTACTTGTTTCCTCATCAAAATGACCCAATAAGTTAAGTTGTAACTATAAAATGGCCTGTGACAAAAACAAGTTGGACACCCCTGTTCTATTGAGCATTCACCCCTGGGGAAAATTTGGACTCAACTCAGTCTTTTTGACCACTAGGAGTTTAAAGTATTACATAGATTATCAAAACATGACAAATTTCAATATACCATGCTGCTGTCCCTTCTAAATACTGGCAAACGGGAGGTCAAGAGGTACACCCTATAGGTGTCTGATTTAGCCCATGTCGAGCTCATTTACTGCCATTCAAAAGTGGAAATATTCTCAATTTTGGACATATTGAAAAGCAATGGTTTATCATGCATTTCCCCCGATTTTTGCATTAATCCTTTCAATGGAAACTCATGAACAGGGTGCAATTGAAACTTTTGCGTTGACACCCCAAAACCACCGGGTGCCGCCGGTGGTCAAGTTATGACATTTGCAAGACTTTCAGTGACTTTGATGACTGGCTTAGCCTGGACTCCCATAATGTAAAAGACTTAGTCCTAGTCCTATTTCAATTTCATAAATATATAAATATACCACATAGTTACTAAGCTGTTATCACATTTTTACAATTTAAAATTTTTGTGCATAGGTTTTTATATTATATATATATATATATATATATATATATATATATATATATATATATATAGCTGATTCCACTGAACATTTTGAGGGGTCGAAAGTAAATATATATTAATTTTTGGCGATGTTATGACCCTTTCAAAGTCAGCATAAGTTGGGTGATAATAAGGCCAAGCTAGTGAAAAGTCCCTGAACACCCAGAGTTTAAGCAAGCAGTTTTTAGAGACAATTAGTTTGTTTAAAATAAATTAATTTTGTATGACTCCACACCTTTTAAGGATAGCACAATAATTTATCAGGAGGTGTTTTAAGGAGGTTGAATGTGACAAATGAAAACTCAGCAGATGAGATAGTAAATGTCACACGAGAGTCATTGTTGACTTATCACATTCTCCTAAAGGACCACCGCAGGGGGATGTGTGAGGGTTGGACAGCCATTAATCTCCCCTTGCGGAAAATCACTTCTTATCAGTCAACCCGTGCGTCTTCTTCCCCGAGATGCCGCATACGCTGCGAGCTCATATGCATTATGAATGAATGAGGACGCTGCCTCACGTTGTGGCAATGGCGGCGAAAAAAGGTCACTCACTCGGCAGCGGCCTGATAAAATGCTGACTCACGGGGGGGAAAAATATGGAGACCTTTCAGTCACCGTAAAAAGAAACCTTTGCTTCATAGCACACAACATTGCGCTACATGGAGCATCCATTAAAAAGTGGCAGCTGGGTTGTTGGCACCTAGCTAGCGGGTAAGGAGCTAGCATTAATAGCTAACTTAGCTATCTACATGTCCACTCAGTTTGTGTTTATATCAACTTAAATTTCAGGACAAGATGTTGAAAGGTATGACAAGTTAGCATGAGGCATGTGTAATCATTGGCTCATCTTCTTCAGCTGATTTACAAATGCGGCATACAGTACATCACTTGGACCCGACCCCACATTCGCTAAATGATTCATGCTGTGTTTCATTCCACTTGGACTGATGTTGAAGTGACCCACTTTTCCTCCCCATGTAAAGACCTCAGCAAAAAAAATAAAAAATAAAAAAAATAAAGAAAGCCTAACATTTGCGCTTGAATATGAATACCGCTTACATCGCTTAAAACTGTAATTATCTACTTGTCAGGTTGGTTTAAAATTCAAGGAAATCCTTTTTTTCTCTGGTGCCTAGAATGCATTACAAGCATTTCAATCAATTTCAATGGTGGATATTTATATAAATACTGTATCTATGTACTGTATTTTCGGGCAAAGCTAAGATGCTACATATAGTTGTGCTAGTTATCATAGGGTAGCAAAGCCAAACAGCAGAACCATTCAAGCTACTTCCTGGTTTGATGTAGGACTGTATTATTTTGGGTTGGGAGGTTGATAAAATAACCTCGATGAGTAGACAATTAAACATTTGCTTTTGTTTTTAGCAAGCAGGGTATCTCCGGCGCTATGGCCATCCTTGAACGTTTAATGTTTCAAGGCTAAGTTACTTTCTGGTTATCGGCCATTAAAATTCTAAGGGTGGGTCTGTGTGCGTCATTTGCATTATTAAAGACATTTCAAACCCCTCAAGTTAAACCATGCTCTAGTTTTCATTTCCATGAGTTGAAGAATTTATGTATTTGAATAATAAGTTAAAACCGAGGATGATGATGAAATGGTTAGCACCTACAGTATCAAACTTAATGTGGAAAGTCATTAAAAGTGAAGACCTTCTGTGGGGAATTGTGTTCTCCACTCACTAATTAACCTTTAGGAGACACGTCGTCAGTCAAACCCCTTCCCATTCCATTTTGCGCGCTC
Source organism: Hippichthys cyanospilos (assembly GCF_059441005.1). Taxonomy (NCBI): domain Eukaryota; kingdom Metazoa; phylum Chordata; class Actinopteri; order Syngnathiformes; family Syngnathidae; genus Hippichthys; species Hippichthys cyanospilos. Next base: position 12,737,851 of record NC_142386.1, on the reverse strand, counting down.
TCATTGAGCTGTCAGATTCTGTCTTTGAGCTAATAATATCATCTCCGGCCCAAAGCTCATCCGCTAGGATCCTGGCCTTCATTGCACCTCAGTATTTTTTCCTTTCCTTTGTGCCACCAGATAATTTCTTTGCTTGTTTGTAGTCACAGAGAAGCCAGAGTTTTACCAGAAAGAGTTTTGGGCGAGGGGTGTGCCATACCTCTGGATTGGTACTCAGTCAGTCACAGTCATCCATAATCTGGCTGGCCTTTCAGAATTTCGGGTAAGTAAAAGTCCAAGATGCCAGAAAGCCTGGCAGCTGCTTGTAGAGAGGATGAATAATCCATCCATCCATCCATCCATCCATCCATCCATATTCCTAGTGCTCATTCGGAGTCGGGTCATGGGGGCGGCAGCTTGAGCAGGAAAACCCTGACTTCCCTTTCTCCAGCTACTTTGTCCAGCTCCTACAAATTGATTCCTAGGCTTTCCCAGGCCTGCTGAAAGAAGTCTCTCTAGCGTTCCTGGATCATCTCATCAAGAGGACATTCGGCAAGAGGCAGCAAAACCTGATGCCAGAGCCTCCTCAACTTTCTTCTCTCATCATAGAGGAGCAGCGGTCTGCCACTTAACCCCTCCCGGATGAGGGAGAGGCCGTACGCCCTGTGTTCTTTCGGTCACGACCTACACCTCGTGACCATAGGTGAGGGTAGAAACGTAGATCAAGCAGTAAATAGAGAGCTTTGCCATTGGGCTCAGACACTTCTTTACCACGACAAACCAGTACAGAGTCTGCACCTGTCTGCCTGTTGATCTCTCACTCCATTCTTCCCTCACTCATGAACAAGGCCCGTAGTTATTTAATCTCCTCTACTGGGGCTAACATCCCCGACCTGGAGAGGACACTCCATCCTTTTCTGACTGAGGATCATGGTCTCAGATTTGGAGGTGCTGATTATCATCCCAACCGCTTCACGGTTGACTGCGAAACGCTACAGAGAGAGTTGGAGATCACACCTTGCAGGAGCCAACAGAAATGCAATGCTCATACCTGCAATGCTTCAGCTGTGCCTAGTGGATTCCAACCCTCCCTGCTCCCTGGAAACAAATTGGACTTACTGCTGACAACGCGAAACAAACTCTGACATTGGTGGTGCAGGAACCAAACCGCCCTTATCAGACTGTTCGGGGGGGGGGGTTGAAAAAAAAGACACCACTTACTAAAGGGCCCAATTTGAATACAGTGAGTTCTCCTTAATAGGGTAACAAAGGCAAAAAAAAGAGCTTCAGTGAAAAAAGAGCTTGAGTGACGTGAACATAATGTGTCTTATTGACGATAGAAAGTAAGAAGTGGAAATGTCTGTTTGCATCATAACTTCATCCATACAACACAGTTTCAGTCGGAGTAAAACGTTAACATAATCATCTTTACTAAAGCATGTATAGGGAGATATTCCAAATGTTCCATTTTGAGACCTTGACTCAAATATTGACTGCATGTAAACAAAGCCATTGACTTCAGAGATTTTGTTCAACCATTCTACTTCTTTTGGTTGCAGAACTCAGGAACTCAGAACAGGAAATACTGCAGCTGTGTTTAGACACATGACCCTTCTAAATCACATTTATGCAACAATCCGTTAACTTTATAGGCACATTTAAATACACATGATCATTTCACTTCTTTCAGGTAGCAAAACTCCTTAAGGTGCCAGCCAGGAAATATGTTTTTCCCAAATAAAAGCCTTCCCCGAGTGCTCAGTCGAAGCTTTCCATTTGTTCGCATGAACCACAGCCAAGTAGCCCCCGTGGCATCGGGGGAGAGAGTGTGTCAATGCATTACAGGTGGCGTACACCTGAAGCATCTCTTTGAAGCAAGCAGCCACTAATCGGAGAAGAGCTGATGTCGCCCGCAGCTTCACCTTCACCTTGACACACGGGCACACACACACATACACACACCTAAATACACACACACACAAAGTGAGTGATGGAACAGCTTGAGGTGGTAACACAAGGACTGAGGTAATGTTGTCCTCTGTGGAATTGCTAGCATCAACCCACTTCGTAAACGCTATTCATGATTTTAAAAGCTAAACGTAAGTAATACAGTGGACCCCGGTTTACAAACCCCCTGTCTTTCGTATTTTTCATCTTATGACGTGGACCACGGCGTTTTTTTGTCCCCCTTTTATGCAAAAACCTTTCGTTTTACGAACCATCCAACATGCCGGTCAGTGTGTCTGCACTATTTGTTTTCACTTTGCTGGATCAACAAAAACAACTTTTCTTGCAAATGCCGATATGCTATTGGTCGGTTAAGGCATTCACGGAGATGCCGATATGCTATTGGCCGGCGTCACGTCAATCACAGAAATGCCAATATGCTATTGGCCGAACTCCCTCATCTAGCTTGATGGCACGAGCTGGTCGGTGTGTTGTGAAAACTTTGCAAACTTTTATCTGTTAGACATGGCTTCTAAAATTGCAAGTGGCGGTAAAGGAAGAAATAAGAGGATAATGACAATAGAAATGAAGCAGGAGATAATAAAAAAATACGGAGGGGCACGCATAGTTAACCTTGCTAGTGAGTATGGCCGTAACCGCTCGACAATCGCTACAATGTTCAAGAACAAGGAAGCAAGTCTTCCAAGGGCATGACTTTCCTTGCCAGGGGACGGACCTCGGTCAACAACAAAATGGAGAGGCTTCTTCTATTATGGATTAAAGAGAAGGAAATTGCTGGTGATATGTTCTCGTTTAAAAAAAGTTCTTGTTTAAAAATAAGTTGTTGTTTAAAAAAGTTCTCGTTTAAACAAAAAGTCATTGTTTAAAAAAAGTTTTTGTTTGAAAAAAGTTCTCGTTTAACAAAAAAAAAAATCAGCGGGTTCGTCTCTGCTCCCCTCCGCCTCCACTCACCACCAGCTCAAGTCACGTCGCCCCAAAGGTAAATGTCATTTTTCCTTTGTATATTTATGTTGTTTAATTTAACTGTACAGTAGATTATGTTGCTAAATTTTTATATGTGTATAAAGTCGTGATGTTTTTACCTAAGGCTTTTGCACGCGTTGCATGCATTCACTAATTAACATAGGTTTGGATTGCCCGTCAGACGGTGAATTCGAGTTACGAGCCTAGCTGCTGAACGGATTAAGGCCGTAACACGGGGGCCCACTGTAATTCTAAACTGTATTAAACTGCTAAACTGTAACTTCAAAATGAGCTCCTAAATGCCAAACATTAGCACACATGCAAATACGAGTGTAACCTGTTGCAGTACTTTAGTGCTAAACTATACATTTCTAATTTGTTAGTTAAAAGGGAAGTCAAAGCGAAAATTTTTACTATGTGCTAAAAGCCCCAGTCATCTAAACATGATATCCTGATTCAAATTATGTTTGTGGAAGATGTATTAAAGAGCCTAGATCATGGTGCAGTTAAATATTCACATATAAAATACATTTGGCACTTTTGCAATTTAATTTCTAATTAAACATGAGTTTTATGGTATAGATATTTCTACCCAGGAAGTAAAAGGCCTTGTTTACCAAGGTCGCAACTCTTCCGTCTGTGTGCCTGCCTTGCCCCCTTCAGGATGTTGTTCAATGCCGGCCTTCCATGAAAAATCCATCCATCATCTTGACCGCTTATTTTGCAGGTGATTGAGACTATTCCAACAGAGCGAATAATGAGGCCAAAAGCAGGCATTTTACTCATATTAAAATGCCCCCAAAAAAAAAAAAATCAATACACTGCTCTCACTAACACCTGTACTGTTAAATATATCCGCATGGAAAACCAGTATTCATAACATAATTATTTACTGCCGACGTTAATTTTCAAGCTGTGTGCATTATAACTAATAAATGAAACGTTACTTGGCCGACTCCGTGCAAAATCTCTCCTCCTCAACTCTGGAACCAAAATCAAAGTAAAAGATGTGGAAAAGGTTGGCAAGTGTTCACTCTAGAGCAGTGGTCCCCAACCTTTTGATCACCACGGACCGGTCAACGCCTTATATTGCTGGCTGCTCTAAAAACCACATCATCCTTCTCACTATGTATGTAATATCAACAGCAACCAGAGGCGGCGCCAAAAAAACAAAGATCAAGTACAAACGTATGAAATGTTAAACTAAATCATCTCCTAAACATTATTTTGGGTGCAGCCCGCGCGGCCTGGTACCAGTTGATCCCCAGACCGGGGGTTGGGGACCACTGCTCTAGAGCCAGCTTTATGGGGGCGGTGTAGGGGAGGTATGAACATCTCATGTCGTCATAAGAGATCTTTCAAGAGTATTTAACTGCCTCTGCTTTGTTTTGTATGTAAAATGGGCATTTCCCATTCCGCCACACCTTTTGTGTGATTTACTACTTAATTCTCTGGGGCAGCGCTGACATTTTTCCTCTATCTGAGGCAGAATGAACTTCAGTTGCTGTTAGCATCTGATTAACAATTAGCGTCATTGTGACAAGAGGCCTGTGGAGGCATACACAAAGTGCTTTGGATGAGTGAGCAGCTCCTGCTCGGTGTTTGAGGGCACCCGCCGTGCAACATGCTTGCAACTCCCCTGTTGCACACCCCCCTATTAGGCAAACTCTCCAGGCCTTTCACCTACTCCTCAGCTTGAAGATGAAATCTTTGTTGGGTTTTAGCACGATCCACAAACTCAACTTTATACACATCGCATGAAAGAAGTTGTGTCATTATGTAGATAAAAGGGACATTTTCCTCATTCCTATGAGTGTTTTATTTCCATTGAGCTTAAGTGCTCTCTGCAGATTTGACTGAGATTTTCCATGGTGGTATTGTGGACCCCCAGAATTAATTTGTTCCGGGGTTGGGTTCATAAGGCAAAATCATCGTAGTGGTAATTAGCTAATGCGTATAAAACCCCACGTAAAAACATAAAAGTTGTATACATGTATTAAAAATTGGTAACAAAATAGTAGAGCTACTTACAGATAATATACATGGATAAAACTAAATATAAATAAGAAAGATATAAAGGATTTATCTACCTTTGAATGACGTGAGAGCTTGTTATGGCCATATTCCCTAGTGAGTGTAGCCTAGCCTAGCCTTCTTCGTATTTCTTGATTATCTCCAACTTTGTGTCCATACTAATCATAGTCGTACTTCCCCCTTTAACATCAGTAGCAATCTTGGGACCCATGGCTAACCAATTAAAGTTTGAATGAATCACTACAATGCACAGTAAATACCATATTGTGAGCACTCACATGAGAACAAAGCTTTAAAATGCCGCCATTTTGACACTGTGATGCTCACCAATAGCAGACCAGCATCTTAGTGAGTCCGTGACACTGACCAATAGCAGACCAAAATCTTAGGGATTTGTGACACCGACCAATTGCAGACCAGCATTGTAGTGAAGTAATCAGGGACTCGTGTAGTGACGTATGAGTGCGGTGCCCCTGGCAGACACACACGCTCACTGACCGCCATGTTTGAGAAGAGTTGTTATTTTTGATGTTGGAAGGTGGAAAAAAAAAGGCGTAAAGAGGAGACAAAGAACGCGTAAGGTGAAAAAAAACGTAAGGCGGGGACGTCGTAAACCGAGGGTCCACTGTATATCGACCTATTCATGTTTGTGGCCTTTCTTTTTAGAGAAGCTAACAGTCTGCTTGAACATGGTATCTTTTTAAACGTACTGTTAAAGACTTTATTTAATCGTAAGAAAGGTATTTAAATGAGTTGGAATGAACTTTGTATCTCTGGAATGCAACCAGAACGTTTGAAAACTTCATAAAACAGTTTCAAGGTCACTTTTGACACGATGGCTTCGCCGGCCGTGGTTTGAAGCTTCTAAAGTCCTTCTAATCAAAGCCAAACCAGTGGCAAGGCGTCCACAGGAGCTGGCGCGATGATAAGCGCTGACAAGTTCATCCTTTTTGTTTGCTTGCCAATTGCTACAGATCGGTTGTCGCAATCAATAAGGCTCACAATGAGTTAACTCCCAGCACGGGTGCTTCCAACCTGATGTTAGTTTCCAGATGTTTTGTTTTCCAACTTGGGCTCAATGACCTGGAAAGTCACCTCTGGCTGGTACGGTCACGTAGGATGCGGGTGGGTGGTTGGAATCATTTTCTCAGAGGGTTGTGTGTGTGTGTGCGGGAGCTTCTGCTGGATCCAGGAATAGATGATTGTTACATATACAAAGCTTGTGTGAACTCGGCCACCAAATACCAACGGGTGGGGACAACTGAAGGTTACATGTTGATTTGACATGACACATACATGCTAAGTTTTTCACATTAAAAAGCGGTAGATTTTACCTCGCTCTTTACTTTTAAGCGCAAAACACCATACAAGAAACGGAAACATATCACAGGCCGGAATTGCGTCATCACAAACCGGAAGTACTTTTAGCGCTAAATTCGACTCACAAACAAAACATTAATCATTCTTTGAAAAACGTAGCAATCATTTTTTAACAAAATAGAGCTATTTTCCTAGCATTATTTGCAAAACAACATCCATTTTCAATGCTACTTCTCTGTGCATCAGCTGCGTTTGTTGCAAACCGGAAATAGAAGGTCAACTTTTACAGAAACGGAAGTGATCAAACTCAGTTATTAAACTGGTTTAATACAGGACGTCTCATTTCAAGTTGAGGTAACCTAAAATTACTAGTCTCGAGTCAATATATATATTTTTTTAATTTCCAAAGCGGTTGATATTTATTTTAAGCGGTAGGTGTTTTCAAAAGTTAAAAAATGGTATTCTACTACATAAATCAGTAGTTTTGGTCGGTAAGCTTGACATCATGAGTTTTTTTTCACAAGTTTTCTACTTCTTCTGTCATGAATTGTCGTTAAATGTCAACAAACACAGTAGCATTTTCGTCCACCCATTTTCTACCGCTGTTTGGTGTCTGGGACCACCACTATTTTCATGCTATTTAAAGAAAAATGTTATACGGTCCGTTCGCCCGCCTGCCCATCCATCACCCACCTGTCACTTGTTTGTGTAAGAGCGTTTCACTTGTGTGTCTAATAGTGCTTCGTATGATGTAAGAGCATATTTTACTTGAGTTAATGAGAAACAAAACTTTCTAAGATCTTTTTAATTGTAAGTGTAAGAGATAATCTGAATTATATCCCTTACAGTCTCCCACACAATGTAGTCATTCAGACACAAAGGTAGACTGTGTTGACAGTGTTTTTTGTTAGAATAATTGTACAGCATATAAGTTCTTTGTTTCTGCAACATGTATATTGGTAGACATGGATATTTTCTGTTGGAGTTGTTCTCTGCAGCTGTCATGAATCACAGGCATGATAAGCTAATGACCATATCACAGGCATGATGACCTTATCACAAGCAAGGTGACCTAATCGCAGGATGGAACAGTACGGGGTCTGTCGCCGTGTTGCTGGGAAAGAAGATAGCAGTGATTGCATGGACTGATAGTATATGGACTTCCACCTACATCCCCCATGATCAGAAACTGATTGTACCTTGCTGCCACAATGTCTCCCCTAATCTTTCAGGCCAGCAAGTTGTTTTGTAAATAGGACTCTAATGAAACTCTAATGAAAAAAAAGGGGCAGCCATAAAGTGTAACCAGACCGGAAGGAGCTCTGAGAAGGTCCAAGTCACTGTCCAATTTCCTCGTGAGAAAAAGTTAGTTGTTTTCCTTCAACCTGACAAATTTCACAGGATAGAAAAATATGTGCATTTATTTAAATTTTCGTTGCTAACAGCATCATATAAAATGTAGTTGATATTTTGCTTCACTTGCGTTTGCATTTTGCTGCAAATCCTTGTAAACTGTCATAAAAATGTGACACTTTTGTGTCAGTTTGAATCAATCTATCCTTGAAGCGTAAATGAGTCACCAGACAAGTCGAGTCATCGAGTGGCGTGAATCAAGAGGTCACACAGACCCTGGACCACAGGAAGTCCCACCCTCAATTAGTGGGCGGCGGTCTTGGGGCCACTTAGCTCTAATTACGGTGCGCCGTCGGCAGGGTCGATCGGTAGCAGGTTAATTGTTTGATCCCCGCCATATGTGGTGTTCATTGTGGTGCAACTCTGCTTTGCCTTGCGACCACCAGGCCACTGCCGGAAGACAAAGCAAACTTTGACAACGGCAAGGTCGTCTTCACTTTACTTTAGTCAGCCACAACTTCCTCATAGTCATGGATGAAACACAAAATTCATTTGTTCCAGGATGTTTTTCGTATAGTGATTTTTTTTCATATCTTGAGTCCCGTTTCTTGTGTAAATGATCTAATTCGTGCCAAGCAAACACGGAAAAACGTGGAACCTCAGTCAATATCTTAAAGCGTTAGCAAAGGAGGCAAGCAAACAGCAGAAAACAATACAGTATGAAGTAAATGATAGAACACTTTACTATATTCAGCTTCGTAAAGTTCGGGCTGGAGGAACCTTATTGTTAGAAACTTGATGAATGAATGAACTGGCCATCACAGAAAGCGAGTTGGCAGTGTGCTAATTTTTCAAATTTTTGGACATTGGACCCCCGGGTTACAGCATGTTTTTTTCATGTTGCGATATGGAATACTGATTTTTTTCTTCCCCTCTTTAAGGCATTTCCCATGCTTTGTGACAAAATCAACTGTCATGACCCTTTTTATATCTTATGTAACCAGCAAAATATTGATTTGACTTTAAGTTTTTGGCTAAAATACCAAACTTGCAAGTTGTCTTCAACTTTTTAAAGTTTTTGGGGGAGTAAAAACAAGCACATTTTGTTCTCAATCTCTCTTTTGAACAGGTTTTACTGACCTCTGATTTCAAAACTAGCTAAATGTGTAACAAACTCAAAAATTTTATTTGATTTTACAGTTATTTTGACCTTCTGACAGAAACTAAAACTACAACGTGGCCCACAATAAAAATGAGTTTGAGACCCTGCTTTAGAGTTTACAACACGTGTCAAACTCAAGGCCCGGGGGCCAGATCCGGCCTGTGACATCGTTTTATGTAGCTTGCAAAATGCTGATTTGACTTCAAGTTTCTGGCTATAATACCATAAATGCAAGTTGTCTTCAACTTTTAAAAGTTTTGGGGAAAACAACAACCACTTTTTGTTCCCAATCTCTCTTTTGATCAGTTTTTTGACCTTTGATAGCAAAACTATCTAAGTGTGCTACAAACTCGAAAATCTATTTGACCTCATGGTTATTTTGGTCCTCTGACAGAAACTATAACTACAATGATACGAGACAGCTTTAAGAAATTTGACAGCTTTAGGGAAAAAACTGAAATATCGCGTGGCCTTCCAGATTAAAAGCACACATTTCCAAAGTAAGATATAACTGATCATTAAAAACTAAAGCGCTTGAAGAATTCTTAACACAAAATAAATGTCTCATTTATGCCCCCACGTGTGACCAAGGATAGACTAAAATGTTGGGTAAGCTTGATGGGTAAGTTATTTACTTAAAACCAAAAGGGTAACAACCTTGGGCGAACACAACACATCTACGAGCTAAATGATGAACGGAGAACGTAAATAGGAAATACAGTGCAGCCTTTCAGATTAAAAGAAGATATTTCAATAAAAGACAACACAGGTAAATAACACAAACTGGAGCGCTTGAAGAATTCTTAACACACATTCTCATCTTAATGCCCCTGTTTGTGAACATGGATGATTTCAGACGTTTGTTCGGCCTGCTTGCTTCTTTTAATGAAAAAAATGTGCTACGGCCTTGGTTAACAAAAGCTGCTGTAGCAACTCCTCTGGCATTCAACTGATTCCATCGGCTTCCGCCCTACCACTCGCCTCTTTACCATAATTATCCGAAGAATATATTTATATTAACATCCTCATTTCAGAGGTAAAAAATTGTCTGCGGTTCCCAGTGTTGTCTTATCCGTGGAAACCGGGTCAAAACATCTCTTTGAATGTTGCCGACCCCTGATCTAGCCAAAATGCAGTCCACCTCACGAAGAAACATTTCCAGGTTATAGTGTTTTTGGATGCTCCATTGGGAAAGTTTATGGGAAACCCGGTCCTGGACTTGATAAAAGTCACGACAGATGATGTGATTTCTGAGCGTGAAAGTGCATCCGATCCAATCGTGGCCAGCAATCAACACTGGCTGTCATGGCTGCCTTTGACCGATTTAGCCTCTGTGCGACATGGCCAAGCAAGAGAAATTTGAAAGGAAATGAATATGAGAAGCCAACACGCGTGACATTCCGGGAGGAAATCGTATGATCTAATGCGGCAGTGTTTTCATCTGCTATGAAATGTCATGTTAGCGAGCTGGGATTGTGATTTTCTTTTCTTTTTTTATGGTGACATGCTTTGGAAGATTTCGTTATGTCTATGTGTGTTGGCCCCCGTGGCAAAACGTTATTTGTTTTATCTCAATTTGCTCGCCGTTGCTCGCAGCTGACACTTGAGTGACATTTCATTTGCAACCAATCGGCTCCCCATGACACAAGTTCCATCTTTAAAGGAGGGATTTTTGTGATACTTTGAACCAAAACACTGTAATGCTGGCAAGATAATTTCATATTGAAGGACATTAATGAGAACATTACCATGTTTGCTACACAAATGTAGCAAATAATACTGTTTTTCTCAAAATAGGGGTTTCTGGCTCTACGGAGTTAAAAATGGGAAGCTGGGATGGGATGTGCTCAAAAAAGGATTTTAGTTACATGCAGAGACTTTGGCCAAAAGCAAACAACTCATGATCCAAAAGTAACAATGGAAGTAAAAACCAAAACCAAACTAACGGGGAAAACAGCGGCAAGGAGACTTGGAATTCTCAAGACATTTAGCGTCATCAGACGGCAGAAACAACGATGTTTGACAATGACCCAACAAATAGCTGGACAAACATTGGGGCTTAAATACACACACAATAATTAGGAAAATACGCAACACCTGGAAGGGAACGAGAAGAAGGGGAAGCTAATTGGCTGAGGCACGGGGGCTGGAACATGTGGATGACAGGTGGAGCAAATGATACTAAAGACAGAGGCGAGGGAAACAACAATAAACCCAACACTTCACAAAATTAGCCCACAACAGAAAAGAACCCCATTAGAACATGACAGGGAGGGGCAAGTCAGACCTTTAAATGTTTTCTTTAAACCAAAATGTGTGTGTGTGTTTTTTTTAATGTTATTTTAGACTCTGTCCCAAGATTTTTTGTGGTTTTACTCATGGTATACATATCGCTCAAATTTCACATTGCTAAGTTAAACTGGTTGCGTAGGCTGAATTCAAAAGGGCTTTACTAGACTTTACTTCTAGGGACTTGTTGCAGATCTACTCTGATTGGATGTGTACTGTACACCAAATTTCATGTTGTTCAATAGAACTGGCTTTGAATGTCTGCATTTTTGAATTTTTTTGGTGCCACTGACAAAAAGGCTTCAAAATTTCTTAATTTGTGTAAAACTGAAACAACAAAAACTATTTACATGCTGCTGCAAATAAAATACAACAGAAGTAATGCGCCCCACTTGAATGTTGCATGATATAGCACGAGGTTAGTCAAGCAAGCTAACAGTCGCGAGCTAACACGCTATCCGCTAACTCGATGCTAATCACCATTAGCAAACTTATTCCCGCCGTCTTCGTGAGACAAACATGCATACAGGCTGCGCTTGGCCTGAGGACATGGAAGACGTAGCCACTACGCATCGCTTTCTTGCTAGATGGGAAAACAGGAAGTGCTCAACGCAACAGGATCCGGTTGCCTTTTCACAATAAACGCAACTATTTAAACCAACAAAAGCAGCTTTTTTAACCATAGCAAAGGTAAAACAGCTCATAAGGACCCAGAATAGTATTCACTGTCAGCCCCATAAAAATAGATCTTTGATATGAATGAGTTAAAGTACTCAATGTTCAAGGTCATCATCTTCCTGATAGTCCTTCAGCAGGTCTGATTATTTGGCTGTCAAGGCGGGAGCTAAAATCGGATGAGGGGTGTGTGTGTGTAAGTGAGTCTTTTCTGCTCATTTTCAGAGTGCGAGCAACCACTTGGATTGGATGAGAGCCATCATTTTCCAGCCTGGCACGCACCTCACCTGTGAAAAAAAATGACCCATTCCACAGCCAGCCCTTTATTAGATTAACCTGTTTAATGCACTTCATTAACATGTCAATGAAGCAGGTCGAAGAGCCATTAAAAATGATGAGATGATGACTTTTTTTTTTTTTCTCGGAAACGTATCACGTTTAATTTGGACACCGAGGTGGTGTTCTTGTCGCAAACCCAGGATATTGTCTTGGCAACCGACATGAGAACTTTTGAAAGATTTCACACCTCTACTGTGGTCTTTTCAATATGGAATATAAATAGTAATAATTGGAATACTTTTTTTGACCATGTACTGTATTCTATTAGTCTCCAAAATCTGCCTTGGCAGAGATAAAAGAAAAAATAAATGTAACAACTGCACTGCTTTCCTCCGCTGAAAATATCAGTTGAAAGCCAACCGGTGATGAAACTGAACTGTAGCAAATTCATCACGTTTTTGTATTAATTACGGCGAGAGTGATGAGTAACTAACGACGGTGGTCGCCGAGTGGGCTGCAGGTCAGACATAATCACTGAGATGCACATCAGCACTATTGATCGCCTTCTGGGTCTTTTGGCAGCAAAGCACACTGACACTCATTTATAAACCATGCCAGCGCCTATTATCATCAATCATTTCACTCTGCCCCTGAAATCTAAATAGGTTGCAATAAAATGTAAGCTCTTTTTCGCACAAAGATCCCTTAAATTGCAGCATCCGGCCCGCATCATGAAATCCGCCCCTCAAGATGATTTTGTGCCAAAATTAAAAAAAAAAAAAAAGAATGACTGGACCCATTAGTCTGCTGTTTATAATCAATAGATAAAAATTCTTACTTTTACAAGCAAAGGCTGAATACACGAGCAACACACCTTACAAGCAGAAGGTGCTATATTTGTGTGAAATCGTTTGTTGATTGCTTTAGTGACAGAAAGTGGAACACTAGTGCACTAGTGTTAACAGCATTAGCATCCTGCTACTGATCAGCGCAGGGAAAATCTTTTGGTGGAGAGATTCACGATAGGCGGGGCTCGCCGTCCTGGCCCTTACCTGACTTTCGGCTATTGTATTATAAAGGATCAGTCTTGTATTTCTTTTCAAATGTACTTTATTTACAGGTCAGCAGTGAGCACACACACACACACACACACAGCGCTTTCATATTTGACGTGCTATAACTTCTCCTTCATGAGTTTACAACTTCTTCTGTCATGAATGTCCTCACATGTATGCGACCCTCTGTGTAAAATGAGACACACCAGCACCATTTCATTCTATTTAATTTCCCATGCACTTCACTACACTCCTTGAAAAAAAAATGGTACTAGCATATATTTTGATTGGGTCATTTTCCTTCCACTGAATATTTGTGTTTCAACTCGTTCCTTCATTTTTAAAAATGATTTCATTTTAAATTCATCTTGCACATTGTACACAAAATATGTTGTTCATAAAAAAAATTCCCATTCATTTCATGCAATTAAACGGATATGTTATATAGTTATATGTTATAATATAATATAATGTTATATAATGTTTATATATATATATATATATATATATATATATATATATATATATATATATATATATATATATATATATATATATAGATATATAGATATATAGATATATTATATTGACCATGGCTATTTGCTGGGGGGAATTGGAACCAGGCCAGCGTTTGCATTGCTTGTAAAAGAAAGAATAGCATAGCAAAAATCTACACATAAGTTATTTTTCGCCAGTCCACCCCACTTGAGAGTAGATATTCCTCCATGTAGCCCCTGCGCTAAACGAAGTTTGACACCCCTGCAGCTGTGCACCTTTTTTGGAGCGTGTTTAGGACTATGGAAGTTATGAGCACAACTTTGTCTGCCAACTAGTGGTGAATAGTTAACATATAACTAGTACTTTAGATATTAGTCAGGTTTCACACAGAACCCAGCATGGGTGGGAAATTGCCACTTTTACACAGGACACAACATATTGCTATTAGATAATTAGCATTAGCCTGTGCTCTGGGTTTCATTCAGAACTCAACAAAGGTGACATAAAGCTAGTTTTACACAAAATACAGCATCACACTACTAAGTAAAGTTAAAATAAAGCCCAGTGGTGGTATTTAGCAACTTTAACCCCCAAACACAGCATCCCACAATCATTTAATTTTAGCTAATGACAACATCTGATCTGGCTTAGAAAACTGATGTTGGATAGAGATGTCTTCATGTTTCCCACTTAACACATGTAGCCACTTTCATTCAGGAACATAGCGTCCCATGCTATAACATTAAATGACATCAGCATCTGCTGTTTACACAGACAAACGACCTGTAAATGCTAGAAAATGTGCTTGCAAATAGTTGTCATAAAGGTTATGATCCGTCTTTTTGTTGTTGATGACTTTAGACTTATCATCATCCTCAGCCCAATCCACACTTTTTACTGCCTTTTAAAAGTGAATCCATTAGGTCACGAAAGTGCTGGATGAAAATTCTCTTGTCATTTGTAGTGACAGTCGCGCAGATCAAAATGACCCAACCCCCTACCCTTTTTAATACCAATAATGATTATTTCCTGTGCCTACTTGAAGCTTTTTATGATAGATTTGCGGAGCATTCTAAGGCAGCAAATGTAAAAAGATGTGAAGTATGCCTGATACAATCTGAAAAATTGATTTGAAATCAGATTAAAAAACACGATCCCATACCGTTTAGCTTAACTGTTAAGGTCACAAATTTGTCAATGGATGATTTAAAACTACACTTTCGTATGAGTGTCTTTGTGATGTCTGTATAGTTTTGTCCAGTGTTTTTGTTTGTACGATTTTGTTTGTGTGTGAATCTTTTTGCAACATCGTGTTTGTGTTTTGGAGGGACTGAGCTTGCTGGACAAGCAGGCTATGATAGTGTGTGTTTCTGTGTTCCTGTGTGTTTGTGTGGATGTGCACACATATATTGGAGTGAACGTGCATGTGTTTGTGAACGAGATAGCGCATGTGTTTATGGTTTTTGTTTATCTGTGTGTGTGTGTTTGTGTTTTTCCTCTGTGCAGTCGGGTTGTGTGTTGTTGGGCAGTGCTGTGTTTGTGTGTGTGTGTGCACATTGGTGTATGGTTTTGTGGGTAGTTTTTTTTCGATTGTAATTGTGTATATTTTCTATATTTATATTGTGTCCGTGCATGTTGGTGTGTTATCAATTTTTTTTCTCCGTGAAATTGGGTTGTGTGTCTGTTATTGGGCTGCGCTATGTTTTTGTGTCCCTTTTTGTAGGTGTGTTTTTGCATGTGTGTGTGCACATGCACACTATTGTATGGTTTTGTGGGTAGTATTTTCGATTGGAATTGTGTATGTTTTCTATATGTGCAGTATATTCCTGTGTGTGTGTGTGTGTGTGTGTGTGTGTGTGTGTGTGTGTGTGTGTGCGTGTGCGTGTTATCAGTGTTTTTTGTCTGTATGTGTGTATAATTGGGTTGCATGTCTTTTATGTATATAATTGGATATATGGTTTTGTGTGTCTTTCTGTAAGTGTGTGTGTGTGTGTCTTTCTGTATGTATGTGTGTGAGTGTGTGCGTGCATGTTGTTATCAGGGTTTTTTTTGTCCGTACGTGTGTGTAATTGGGTTGCGTGTCTTTTATGTATATCGTTGGATATGTGGTTTTGTGTGTTTTTCTGTAGGTGTGTTTGTGTCTTTCTGTGTGTGTGTGTGTGTGTGTATGCGCACACGTGCTTGCTGGTGTATGGTTATGTGGGCATTTTTTTCATTGGAATTGTGAATTTTTTCTGTATGTATACTTCTGTGTCCGTGCCTGTGTGTGTGTGTTATCATCTTTTTTCCTCTGTATAATTGGTTTGTGTGTCTGTTATTGGGCTGTACTGTGTTTGTGTGTCTTTGTGTAGGTGTGTTTTTGTGTGTCTGTGTGCGTGCACCCCGGTGTATGGTTTTGTGGGTAGTTTTATTGTTTGGAATATGTATGTTTTCTATATATATATTTCTGTGTCTGTGCCTGCATGTGTGTGTGTGTGTGTGAGTGTTTGTGTCTGTCTGTATTTTTGTGCATACGTGTATGTAATTGGGTTGTGTGTCTGTTATGTATATCATTAGGTATATGGTTATTTATTTGTGGTATATTTGTGCTTTGTTTTAATGTGTACAATTGTTCATTCATGTGTGCGTGTCTACGTGAAAAGTTGAACTAAATGTTCCCCTTCGTTTTGCAAAATGTGGGGGAGAAGCGATAAGTATTCATCTCAATGCAATGATATCGACCGATATTAATATCAGTATCGATCCTTTTATTGTCATTTTGACTGCTTGACATACCTTGTATCATGTTTCACAGGCACATTGACACATAGCACTAATGTTGCCATTCTTCGCATGTGAATCATGCACCCTGGCGGTGAGCGCGAGCACATAAAGACGAGTTACGACTGGCCATCAGCGAAGAAGCTTTAGATGCGCCAAGGAGACCTTTTTAGTGTCGGCATATGCCCGGGAGACACTGAGGATATTATGTTTCTGATGTATGGCCGCAAGTACAAACACCGCTAAGCGGATGATGGGCCGGGCTAATGATGACTGATAGCTGTTAGCAATCCGGGTGTTGTAGAATTGCGTAGCCAGCGGCAGCGCTCCGGGAAAAGCCGACATGCTCGCTTCCTCAGCTCCCCTGCAGCGAGTCGTCGTGTTTGCCACATTTTGGCGCCATTGATTCGATACTCGGGGCGTGCCTAAAGACGTCTCCTCTAGCTTGTTTGCTCATATGACATAATAACGCGCGCGCTTTGTCAATAGTGTGGATTGCTGGTTGAGAAGACGTGTTGCTTCAGTGTGGCTATTGCACTATATTTGAAAATATTGAAAACTGTGCGGTAACACGCTTGAAGCATAATTTCACTCCCGGCCCAACTTAACAGATACAGTATAAAACAATCATTGCAATTTTACATGGAACTATAAAGGTATAGTTTGCATATTTTTGCGCTCAGGTTTAAGTTTGGTGATTGGCGAGGCGCAGATGTGCTCAGGGTGGGGCAAAAAAGAGATTTGGCAGTTTCATCTGGCACAGGTGGACAAAGGCTGTCTGTGCCCAGTTGCATGGATGCAGCCAACTACAACGGTGCAATCAAAGCATCTCCTCTGCATCCCATTAAACGAGGCGCACCTGATTCACATGGAAAATTCAGACCAGGGGAGAGTCAGATTTGCTCGTTCGGTGGTCGAAACGTCCAATTCATATAGAGAACTGCAATTAGCGTAAGAAACAGTTTAATTGTGTTAGATAAGGGTAATCAGGGGATGGATAGGACAGGGGAGTGGGCAACAAGGTAGGGTGGGGGGGCTTCCCCCTCCCCCCTTGAGGACCATGCAGCTTCAACATTTCCCTTGCAAGAAAGGAAGGAATCTGTAACCTTTAGGACAGGGGCCTTTAGTTGGCCAGGAACAGGGGCCTCCAGCTGCTGAGGTGCAGGGATAGAGGACTCCAGTCACCAATGCGCAGGGACAGGGGCCTCCAGCTACCGAGGTGCAGGGACGGGGGACTCCAGTCACCAAGGCGCAGGGACAGGGGCCTCCAGCTGCCGAGGTGCAGGGACAGGGAATCCAGTCGTCAATGCACAGAGACAGGGCCCTCCAGCTGCCGAGTTGCAGGGACAGGGCCCTCCAGCTGCCGAGTTGCAGGGACAGGGGACTCCATTCACCAAGGCGCAGGGACAGAGGACTCGAGTCGCCAATGCGCAGGGACAGGGCCCTCCAGCTGCCGAGTTGCAGGGACAGGGGACTCCAGTCACCAAGGTGCGGGGACAGAGGACTCGAGTCACCAAGGCGCAGAAACAAGGGTCTCCAGCTGCTGAGGCGCAAGGATAGAGGACTCCATTCACCAATGCGCAGGGACAGGAGTCTCCAGCTGCCGAGGTGCAGGAACAGGGGACTCCAGTCGCCAATACGCAGGGACAGGGCCCTCCTGCTGCCGAGATGCAGGGACAGGGGACTCCAGTCACCAAGGCGCAGGGACAGGGGCATTCAGCCGACGAGGCACAGGGACAGTGAAAGAGACCTCCAGCCGCCAAGACACGTGTACAGAGGCATCCAGCCAACAGAGCGCAAGGAAAGGGGCCCCCTAGGTTTTTGCTACATTAAGTTTGATGACTTATTCTTTCTATCCCGGTATTTTTTTCTTCTGCTCGTGCTTGTAAATACACAATAGTTGGCTATTACCAAGACATACATCTAACTCAGGTCGTGAGCCACATGCTGCTTCACCCAGTCTGATCACCAGTAGAAGCAACCTGCTTTGGTAAATTTTAACTGTTGGTAGTAAATTGAAGCACAGATGGGGGAGTTTGCTCAAGGCGGACCCAACTAATTTAATTGTCACACCTCCCACTTGTAAACAATGCCATCAAAATCGTTGCACTATCAAGCTTGTTCGTGACGGCAATATCTGTCTTCTTTTTTTTTTTTTTTTAAATAGCTTACTCAGAAGAAAAATCATGGAAATGTGCGCGATAAGCACAATTTTCTTAGATGAGTATTTTACACAGAAAGTTCCTTAATTGACTGGCCTCTCATCGTCTTGTCCTGATACATATTATATTTAATGTCAATGATTAATGACGTATGCAAGTTTGATGGAAGATCTTTTTTAGCGGGAGCGAGCAGCACTCGAGTCCAATTTTGTAATTCTCTGGCTAAAATATATCAAATGTATTCATCTGTTCAGACTTGTATGCTTGGTTCAAACTGATCTTTTTTCTGTACTTGTCCTTTTGATTTGATAAAATATGCTCCTAATATTTATTTATTGAAGTTTCTATATGTTTGAAATGCTCTAATTTATTATTTAATAAGCAGGATGAAGATTGGATTTTAGAGAATATTTTAGAGACTATATTTCAATGTATTCAGTTCTAAAAAAACGTTTGCATGTCTTATTACTGTATTGATTTAAAGTTATTTATATTTTTCTTAATATAATCTATTGTTGATATGCTATTATTCTATTTTAAACTATTATTATTCTATTTTATATTCTGAGAGGCACAAGTGATTTTGAAAATCCAAGACAGGAACCAACAAAAAGAAAATGTGCGTTTATGTTAAAGGTGTTAATTTATGGAATAATTATGGAATAGATCTTAAAAATGTGAATCATATGCTGTTCTAAAATAAAGGTTTAAATATACACTCGCTCTCTCTCTCTCTCTCTCTCTCTCTCTCTCTCTCTCTCTCTATATATATATATATATATATATATATATATATATATATATATATATATATATATATATATATATATATATATATATATATATATGATTCTTGTATAAAACCTGATACTGTATTCTGTAGTGTAGACGATTGTGAATTAAGAGGTGGCTATTTCTATTTTGTTTGATGACATATTACATTACGTTACAATAATTTAACTAGTATTTGTATATCATGTAATAATTTATTGAAAACAAGTGGTAGGACCCGACAAGTTCTTGAACTTCTTCCTACTCCTTTTGCGATTTTATTTTTCTTACCATTTGTAATGTGTTCATACGTTCAATATATCAAATCAAACCTAATCAAATAATTGTTATACTACTAATTTTACACTAATATTTCATGAATCATTTCAGAAGGTCCTCCTCCACCCAAGTGGCACATCCATCCTCTCCTCCCTTTCTGCTGACGTCAGCACGGCAGCACGCTTGAAATAGGGCGGCGGGGGTGCGCGGCGCTCTCAGACCAAGAAGACGAAGAGGAGGAGAGAAGCCCAGCACTAAGCGGAGGAGGAGGCGGAGAGAAGAAGCTGCAGAACAGAGGAGCCCGGAGGATGACGAACCAGCGCTGACACTTTGGGAATCCCAAGCCACACGTGCACGGAGCTGACAAGTACACGGGGGTGTCGCCCTTGTACTCTTTTGGCATCTTTTTCACCTGGGAAGTAACACTGGTAAGTTACTTCCAATGTGCCGACTTATTGCATGTGTGTGTTTTGTGTACCAGCTGATTATAATGCGGAGGTGCGATATGGGCCGGTTGGCATTTGCGTGTGAACACTGACAGTTTCCACCAGCGTAGCCCGTTGTGCACCTTAATTGCACGGCACGTCCGCCTGTACGCACACACCGGCTGGAGCGGTTTATGACGATGATTTATGGAGACGGAGAGTCATTTACCGGGACTCTCAGATGGGAGTCTTCAAAGCGGGATCAGGAAATCCTACAGTGTGAATTAAGGAGAATGGTCATATCACGATACCAAAAATCTGAAAATTAATGCGCAATATGTGAAGGAGCAAGTGGGAAGTTATTTAATAAAATGCATGAGAAAACAATAGGTTTTGATGCTGTATTGTAATTAATTTTGGTATTTGTAAAACATCAAAACATAATTCTGTGACAAAATATTTTCTGTATTTATTGTTCTAGCATATAATCAATATGTGATGTTTGTAAATTGATTCTGGATGGCCATAAAAATATTGCCAGGGTTCTAAAAAACATAACCAAGGAAATCAACTGTTTTTTTAATACAGGGGTTCTCAAACTTTTTGGAGTTGGGGACCTCAATTTAGAAAGCAAATTTTCTAAGGACCCCAATTGCAAATGTTTGCAAAAAAATAAAATAAAATACAGCGAACATAAGTTTCCTTTTTATTCAGCAACATATTCAATTTGACTTCAAGTGTATTTTACTTTTCAGCTATATTGTAGTTTAGAAAATAAAAATTGTTAATTGCACCCCTCCTTATAACAAACTGGATCAATTTCCCCCCCGAATTTGACAATGATTTAATCCAAAACAACATTATAAATAAAATGCCGCTTAAGATTTGCTGGCTTCATCGCCTCATTTGCAAGCGGCTGTAGACCCAAAACTCATTTTGACAAATTTCAAAATTATTACATTAAACTGGTTGAATTGGTTGCTTTATTGAATAATCGTGAATACTTTCACAATTTAAAACAAAATAAAATAAACACAAATATATTTATAATGACTTTGATCAGACAGACAGACAACAACAAATTTGTGTCAGTAGTACAGCGCTCACTCATTTATAATAAGAC
The DNA here is from genome assembly GCF_059441005.1 of Hippichthys cyanospilos. Lineage (NCBI taxonomy): Eukaryota > Metazoa > Chordata > Actinopteri > Syngnathiformes > Syngnathidae > Hippichthys > Hippichthys cyanospilos. The sequence continues at coordinate 12,716,756 of NC_142386.1, read as the reverse complement.
TGTAAAGAAAAGAAAATACAATAAACATAACTCAGGTAAGTACCATATGCCAAAATTATATACTGTATCTTACTAAATGTACATAAAATGTGTTGATTAAATCAATCATATAACTGAATTGCAAATGATATTCCTTTCAATACCAAACGTTAATTAGATACAAACAAGTATGATTACATGCAAAACATTTTACCAAAAGGAAATAGTCGATACTTGATGTTGGTGAATCAATATTGGAGGAAGGCAGGGGTGTCAAACTCATTGTTATCATGGGCCACTTTGTAGGTATAGTTTCTGTCAGACTCTGAAGTCAAATAAATTTGAAGTGTGTTCATCACACACTTGCCTTGTTTTGAAATCAGAAACCTGCAAAAACTGCTCAAAAGAGAGATCAGGAATTAACACATTTGCTTGATATGCTCAGAGAATAAACAAACCGGCACATGTTTCATGCTTTGCCCGTACTCTCAATTTTCATACTTTGTTTGTCATAAATATTTTTCATTTTGGCAGTGGTTTTTCCTGTAATATTTTGGCACTTTTCTTGTATTTTCTAAGTATTTTTTTCCATCTTATTTTATACTATAAACGCTTTATAATTTTTAGTTAGATTGAAAGGATAGCAGTAGTCCACAGCAGTTTTTGTGGGTAAAGTCTTGTTCCTTACAAATAAAAACATAATAGATGTAAAAAATAAAAAATTGAAATTGAATTGAATGGTGAGATTCCCGCCTCTCGTTGACAGCATGATTTGCGTCATACTGAGCGGTAACAAGCAATTGTCATCTTGCAAGATCTCGCCGTATGAGATCTCTGATCAGTAGTAAGTACTTTATTATGATTTCATTTTTATTTTTGTATGCATCATTTTATTTGTATCATGATTTCTTCTCCCGACTACTACAGCTAAAGTGACTGAAAATTGTCATTGTCTGGTAGGAGAAAATCATTATCACTTTGTATTGCCCAATTTTTCAAAACAAACCAATAAAAGCATCATTTGATATTGGCACGTATCACATCATAATATTTTGTGGGATTGCAGTTATTTATTATATTTTATTTTGTCCTTTTATGACAGTTAACCACTATATCATTAATCGCTGCAGTGTTTTGAAGGTGCTGATAACGGGCGCACACAAAATCATTTTCTGGTGGGGGCAAATATCAATATCCTGTCTTTAGCCGTTTTCAGTATCAGAATTTGCTGTGGCTTGATCAATATTTGATCTCTATCATTTTTCTCACTCAAAAATCAATGTTCAGAAAGTAAAAGTAAAATATAAGGACATCATGTATTGCACCGTTACCTGATGTGAGACAGTGTGCAGTGTTTCCGCTACATTCCTTATACAATGGCGTCCCGCCACTACTAAATATTCGCCGCCGCTGCTAGAGCTGAGCGGTCCAACGTTTTGGATTGTGGTCGTCACAGGATGTGACGTCGGTATTGTCAAAGCCGTTTTTCTATGATGATACTTATCCCTTGAGTTCACCAATCAGCTAAAGGTCACATAAACCAGCTCTGAACTGGTTTAAAAAAAAGTTGCCGTTGCCTTTACTCTTGGAAGTCATTGCGAAGTAGCACCTTAACCAAAGGTAAACAAGGGGTCATTAAACATGCTAATCACTAATGGGAAATGCAGAATTCTGAAATAACCCAAATGAGCACTTCGGTTTATGTTGTGTTCTGTTGTTTTTTTAATTTTGTTTTTGTTTGGTGGTCTTGTACTATGTTCCTGTTTTGTTTACCTTGTGTCTGTCCTTGTTAGTGTGAGCTGTTTCACCTGTCGTTTATGTGTACCCCCCCACCCGTGTCATCCAATCAGCTCCCACTATCTTTTGTTTCTCTTCAGCTGTTCAGTGTTTACTAATTAGTAGTGCTGGGCGATAATATCCATATATTGCAATGTTCGGTTTCCAATATATGGCGTATTGGTTTTGAAACGCCTTATTTTTGTAAGTTGTTATTATTTTTTTGAATCAATTCGCTCGGGAGTGGCTTTTGTATCATGATTTTTGTCATATTATAAATTGTGTTTTACATGTAAATCATTCCATGCGCCTCCAGCTGTTTTTAATCAAAAACATGAAAAAAAAAGATAAAATAAATAAGGATCTGGGATTGAATGTCTAGACTTAAAAAAATGTAAAAATATGTCTTTGGGATTGAATGAGTTAAGTACTGAAGTAATAAACTACTTGAGGTGTTTAACCCTTTCACTGCCAATGACGGCTATAGACGTCAAAGATCCATTTTTACTGGCCTGGCAGCGAATGAGTTAATAACCCAAATTCTGTCACAGATCCCCTGCAGTCAGGCCACAGACCCCTCTTTGAGAACCACTGCTCTTGTCATAAAATAAGATGATGGCCACATTAGCAATGTAGCGCGGGCAGGGACAGCAGAATGACATCAGCTATGGCGAACAGCTCGTGGTCAAACAGAAATTGAATATCTTCATTATTTGCGTGATTTTGTACCGCAGAATGCAGATTTTTGAGATCTACTCTATGGTTAGTGTCAATTTTTCTCTTCATTTAATTGATTAGATTTAGCTTTGCTCAAGAACCTTTTTTTTTTAACAGTAAATAGATTTAATGACAAATAAAAATGCAGACATTTCCATAAAATGCCAAATGAATAGAAGCGAGGATGATATTCTGTGACCCCTTTTAATGGGAAATATTTATCTTGTCACATTTAAATAATGGAATCATAAGTACCCCCATTATAGTTCCCCCCTCACTATTACCATTACTGTTAAGAAAAAATATCGTTTAAAAAAAAAAGGTTCAGGCCATTTCATTAATGCCTCAGTGTATGTTTGAAGCACTTAAGTCTCAAGAAAAAATACAAGAGAAAATAGTAGCTAAACCAAACATGCATTTTTACATACACAATTTCACATATTTATACATGACGGTAAGTACAGTAGTTACTACAGTTACTAACTTGAAAATGTTTAAAACCTTTAAGAAAACCCTCTTTAGTGTCCTTGCATTATTAGAGCAATATTTTTTAATGTTTAATGTCATTTTCTGTCTTGTTTTTAAATGTTCTTTTGATTTTGTGTTGTTGTTTGATAGAGTTTCTTGGAATGAAGCTTCATTTGCTTAAAAAAAAAATCTAAAATGTTGAAAAATCACAATCCTACCCTCTCCATCTGCAGAAGAAAAAATAGAAACAAATAAATGAAACACTGTCATGAATATCTAATCCTGGTCTGGCCAAACGAAATCTCAACACGACTATTAAAATACGAGTGCTGTCCAAGGTGCTGAAATGAAGCTGTTCTTTTGTGTCTTTTATCAATGGGACACCACACATCAACTTATTAAAATTGATACTCAATTTTAGTTATCATGAGACTGAATTGGGATATTTTGCCGTTGATATCTGCAAGAGTCTGAAACACGCAACAATATATAACATGGTGTTATACAGTAATATTATTGTCATGTATCGCCATAGCACCATGTATTGATACTGTCACCATCAAACACAATGAATTATCACCATACTTTATAACTGACAGAAAATATTCCATAAATATCACCATACAGTGAATTACATGAAAATGGCGCATTCACAGCCTGGCTGGACATTTGCTTCCTGCTGGAGAATAGCATATTCAATCCGAACGACACGTGGCTGAGCACATCATGTCCTGCTTTGAGGGTTTTTTTTTTTTCCAGGCGGCAGCCCATAATCATAATCATAATAATCATATATAATAACAGTGGAGTGCACATATCGTATTCCTTTGTGTGACTTTATGAGCACAGCGGGTCGTTGGGTTTGGAAGGCGAGCTGAACTGTGCCGTGGGTCACATGGCGGCAAAGTGGACACACCGTATATTGCCTCTGCCAAGCCAGTCGAAATTATTGTGTTTAACCGTTTGTGGACAGACTTATACTTCCTACTTCTTATTTGATTGTATGATATTATATGTGTGTGTGTATATGTGTGTGTGCGTGCTTGGAATGAATTGAGTGATAATCCGGTCAATTATTGGCTTAGGGATGGCAAACTATTAGTCAAATCATGATTTGCTTGGATCCAATGATGTGATGTCACAAACCTGCATTTTGTTGACACGAGAAGAGCAAGATTGAACACATGAAGTCGGATCTGATGCTCCTTTGACAATGAGCTTTATTTTTATGGCATCTCCTCTTTTTTTTTTTTTTTTTTTTTTTACATTGAATGCGCTGGCAGTTGTTTTTCCTTTCCCAAGTTGTGCAGCATCTGTGTTCCACCACGTTTATGATTGTGTTAATGTGCCAAAAGATCACAATTGATAAACAAGTCAAATGTTCTCTCACCGGTGCACACGGCTCCATAGATATCTGGAGCTGGAGACATCATAATTTACATAATCCTCTTGGTTTTAGTAATATTCCTATGTGTGACTGATGGACTCGGGTGTTTGTTCAACCTGCTCACTTCTTATATATATATTTATATATATATATATATATATATATATATATATATATATATATATATATATATATATATATATATATATATATATATATTACAAAAGTAATGTAATCACTGTAATGAATCACTTTTTACTGTAACTTGGTAATGTAATATATTACAACCAACAAAAATAGTAATATTGCACTCATTGTAAATGAGAGCAAAGTAATACATTACAATGCGTTTTTAGCCTGCAAGCGGTGTTTTTTTCCCCCCCAATTCACCCAAAAATACCGCAAGATCAGAGGAGAAACATCCATGGCAAAATGTTTACTTGCTGAAATGCTGAGATGAAATGGTGGGTTGAATATGGACAATATATACACAAGATGGACGACCATTACTTTAAGTTCGTCAGAGATAAAGAAAAGAAACATATCATTGGTTAGGTGTACTTTGTGCACGACACCTAAAGTAAAAAAACTGTCCACTTCGCTAAATAGGACCAGTAATTTGACAAACCATTCAGAGCAGGGCCTTAGCAACGTGAAGTTAGCAAAAAGAAACCATGCAGATGATTGCACTCGCTCTCTGAGGGATAGCACTTTGACATCAAGAGGTTAGATGATCCCTTTTGCAACTAGCAATAATGACAAGGTAAGCTAACACTAATTTTCACTGTACCATTGCTATTAATAACAGTCTACAAATAGTTCTGATCAATGTGTATCAAGATGAAAACTCATCTTAGCCATTACGTTGAACACCTTCTCAAGGATGTAGGCTAACCGAAACCATCTACTTTTTAAACGCATTTCTCGAACCGAGCCAACTGATCTTGAATTATAATATTAACATTTAAAATGGGAAATGCACTACCGTCACTGTTTTTTTTCCTACAGCATAAACAATACATCACTATGCTGGGAGGGTAAGTAATAAAGGGATTAAAAAAAAAAAAAATGTCTCCAGTCTTTGAAGGTTTAAGATTAAGCCAAGCTTCTACTGGATGTTTAATGAGCGTAATGAGCTACATTTCAAATGGCAAATTCATATTTTCAGTTATGATGAAGAGAGTAATACACAAGTAATGCATTAGCCATGTAATGCATTACATTTCAAATACAGTAACATTGTAATGTTTACTTTGAAATGACAGTAATTAGTAATAAATAATGCATTACAGATTTGAAGTAACTTGCCCATCTTGCTCTGTATACTGTATATAATCGGAGCATTTTGTATATGTTATCTGACGTTTCTCCAGACGGCTCAGCTCTGGTATAATGGTGTTTGGTTTCTTTTTAATTTTGTAGCTGCGAGATGCTGCCCTGATCAAAGACAGACACAGTTTGGGCCACGTTTAACAAGGAAGTGAATCATTTACACTGCAAGCTCACACTTTTTATTTATTTGAGTGGGAGGAAGTTGCTTCCTGAGTGTGTAATTTGCCAGTTTTTTTTTCCCTGCTACATGGGGCAGTGCCCCAGATAGCTAAAGAAATGATATAAGCATCTGGCACATACAGAATTCTATGAAACTTCTGAGAATATCAATGTTTTCAACCTGTGAATTTTACCTAGCACCACCGCATCGTCGAAACTTTTATTATACGCAACTTCGTCAAGAACACCATTTTTTTGCCCCTTTTTTTCCACGCTGCTACTTTGGTGTTCGCCGTAATGGCTACCAGGACAGAAGAGCATGAGGAGATCAATTGTGAGTGAAAATGAGAGCAGTCTGTTTATTTGTCTCTAAATAAGGCAACAAAGTGACTTCAGGCATCCCACAATACATTGCGCGAAATGTACATGCTAGGAAAACATTAGCGTACTACAAGAAACACATGCGGGGAAGTTAGCGTTGCTGCAGTGTGTTCATTGTGATTTTTCTGTGCATATCTGCCTTAGGCAAGGGTGTCAAAGTCAATGTTATTGTGGGCCACATTGTAGTACTTTAATAGTTTCTGTCAGAAGGCTGTTATGAGTTTGAAGTCAAATAAATTTTAAGTGTGGACCACACCCGAAATAATGATGTTTTGGAACTGATTTAGTTCATCCTTTAACAGTTCATTCATTCGTGTTTTGTTTGGCTTGATCTTTGTTTTTTGGTGCCGCCTCTGGCCACTATTGATATTACAGTTTATAGTGAGGAATGACGGCGTTTCTTCATTTGAGAGCTGTCACTGTCTGTGACACACACATTGTTCTGTCTCTCTGTGAAATCTGGCCTAAGAGTGTTTGTAACTTGTACTTTATTTGTAAGAATTGTCATTTATGACGATATCTCGAAAATGTGTTTGTTTATTGACCCAACAACTTGTGACTGTGGATAACATGCTGGCTAATGTTACTTCTCATCTTTAGCATGTTTGATAGTGCTGCCTTGTATGTGTTGAGCTCGTTAGCGTTTTCATTTATGCAGCTACTGTATTTCCCTTTGGTATATGTTAGCATGCAACGTTTTTGCATTGATAAGTGCTCATTTGCATCAACTTAACATTTTGTATTGAAATGAATAGCATTTGTAATTCAGTTGTATGATTAGTTTTATCAATGTGATTTGAGGCAGCAGCATCAAACGTATTTTTGAGACTCAAGCAAGCTGAGGGCCCCCATTAGTTTGTCGTCAATGATGAGCTCATTTTATGTGGACTTGATATTTGCCATTTGTCAGCCCCCCTGGACCACCAGTCCGAGGTGATTAAAAAAAGGTTGGGGAACCCTAGTGTAGAGGGCCTTAGGTTTACTCGTATATTCAGATGAAACTTGTATATTTCCTCAGTATGTAACCCATATGAATTTATCTGATTGTTGATCTGATGTTTTTTGATATAAGTGTAAAACAATTTACCTTTTACTATGTAGAGCAGTTGAGCTCTGTTTCGGTGAACCTGTAATGCATCAGCAACAACAACTTTTGCCTAATAACGGATGACGTACAAGAAAATTGAAAAATTTCAAGCTAGCATTTTAAGCTCAATGACTGTTTGGCAATGGGTTTGATAGATTGCGTCCAGCTTGGGACTACTGCTGTCCAATCACATTGTCCTTTATTTGCTATTTTACGCAACTTTGTTTCTTATTTTTCCTTCTTTTTGTGAAGTTTTAAAGTACATCAAATGTCTGTAAGAACTAAAAGCGTGTCAGTATTGTAGTTTGCTCTCCAGTGCGGCATCCCAGCCAGCGTGTTGATTTTGATAGAGGGCGATGGTGCAGCAGCTCGTGCAGCAACCCGAGATGATGGCAGGCCAGTTTTCTCCTTGTCCAACTCATCTTTTATTGATACACCTCCCAGCCAACTCAAAATGTGCTTTAGCATGACGCCAGCCCAGATGTGACCCAGTCCTCATTCAAACCCAGCCAGCCAAAATAATGCTTCCTTATACATTTTAGGGTTTTCATATCAGTGATGATGCCTCATGTTTCTCAGTCTAATGTGGAGCAAACAACAAAGTTATCTCCTCGGGTGGCAAAGCCTACTTCCTTGCTGCGTTTATGCTTTCTGACATTGATTTGTCTGGCTTTGTAAAAACAAAAAACAAAAGAGAGAAACAAGAGCGAATATAATGAGCTGTACAGCACATTTAAAAACTATAACAGAGAAAATTACAGATGGCTAGTCACACTGTTGAGCTACAAATCCTTATGAGCCTGCTGTGTGATGATATTGAAATTTAAAGGGATATACTACACATATTCAAACGCACAAAGGATTTTTTTTTCTGTCGTAGCGGGGACATCTTACTGACATAATGCAGTTCCTAGCCCCTCACAACAGAAAGCCTAACCCTAACCCTTCCAATAACTTCAACCAATATCCAATTCAAACCTATATTCTAAAACAGAGGTCCACAACTGCTGGTCTGAGGCCGGTCCATGGATCAAGTTCGGGCCGTATGGGCCGCAGCAAAAATAATGATCTTTGGAAGTGATTTAGTTTACCCTTTAATAGTTCATTCATTTGTACTTTTGCTTGTCATGATCTTTGTTTTTTGGCGCCATCTCTGGCCACCGTTGATAGTACATTCTGTAGTGAGGAAGGACGGCATGGCTTCTGTTGAGAGCAGTCACTGTTGGGGAAACACAAGTTGTTCTGTCTCTGAAATCTGATCCACAAGGCTCTGTAAGTCATACTTTCTTTGTAAGAATGTTGTCTTTTATGATAATATGCCTAAAATTAATTGTGACTGTGGTTACCATGTTAGCTAATGTTATTTCTTATTTTCAGCATGTTATATAGTGCTGCCTTGTATGCATCTAGCTCGTTAGCATTTTCGTTTGGGGTTTTTGCATGTTTACATATGCAAAGATTTCGCATTGAAGACTACTCATTTGCATCTAATTAACGTTTCGTATTGAAATGAATAGCGTTTGTAATTCAGTTATGTGATTGCTTTAATCAGTGTAAATTGTGTACATTTTTGTAAGATAAATAATTCTTGCATATGGGACTTACCTGCATAACTGAGTTATAGTGATGTTTGATATTCAAGAGAGAGCCACTGACAGTCTTTGTTTGGTGTATTTTCCTCACAGTTTTACAATATATATGACATGCACTGAAAAATCTCAAGCGTTGACCGGTCCGCGGTGATAAAAAGGTTTGGGACCCCTGCTCCAAAATATAGCGACCTTTGAAAAGAGGTCTGGAGATTCAAATACAAATGCAAGAATTCCAAGCAAAGAGAGTAAAATGTCGAATTTGGTTCCCACATTGTAGCAAAAACCAAGGAAACACGCACACACACACATTCACATGCTTACACACGGGGGTCTTTCTGTCATAGTGAGAACATCCAATGGCAATGCATTTCCTAGCACATAACCGCAACTAAAATCCAATTCAAACGTCTACCATAAAAGCAAGTCTTGATCCTCAAAAAGAGAAACTTTGGTGAACTTGTAGGGTCCACCAATGTACAAGTGCAAGAGGACCCTACAAACACAGTACAATGCAGAATTTGGTCCCCACTATGTGGCAAAAACCAGGGGTACACTACTTTTTACTTCTCAGTGGATAACACTTGGGTCTTAATGTCTCAAATCACATCCAGAAATAAAGTCTCCTGTATTCTCTCATTAGTGTCCTGTGAAAAAAATCAATGTCTATTATATCTGAGCATGCACAAAAGGTTTCCAGTAAGTACCCAAAATTTAACATGAGGTTTAAAAAAGGAAATAAAGGAATAGAAATCACTGGAAAAATTTGCCCCTGACACCAGTTGAACAGATTAATATGAATTTGGGTGCAAGGGTCACTCATACCAGGACCCACAAAATAAAATAAAAAAATGGCCATTTTGGGGGGGTTGGGTATAATTCAGATATTCACTCTTTGACTCAGAGAAAAATAGACCAAAGAAAAACAAAAACAGCCTCCGACATCAGTTCTACTGATCCACGTGAAATCAGGTAGACATATCTATCTTGCTCTTTCAGAAGTTATTTTTTTGTGTGAGAATGTTTTTTACTCATGAACTAAACACTTGGATTAATGATATATTGCCATGTCATACTTTAGGTGTTTAATTTGTGGGACATTTGAATATTGTCATCTTTTTTCGTCTTTGAAAATATTATACGTTTTAATGAGCTGAATATTGGATCCAAGCAGCAATTTTGGTCAAATTCCGGCTCTTTGACAAATAACGGTGTGTAACTGCTCATGAATGTGTACCACCCCTGTGTGAGGATGTTTGATTTGTTTATTTCTCGCAGCTTGTTACGCTCCTTTAAGTCAGATTTACAACATTAAACAATAACACACCCACCGAAAATTAAATATAGTGAGTGACGTTATTTAGCTACGCACCGTGATGAGCCTGCTGTGAGATACTGAAATTGGAAGAGACACACTAAAATACACACATGCACACCCGCTCATGCTCAGACAGGCCTTAACACTTCGTTTGAATAATAATTGATTCTGAGCGGACCACAGGGAAACCAGTGACTTTTTTTCCACCACCCGCTGTCCTGCTGTTTTTCCTGTTGGCACTTAAAATTCTGCTCACAAAAGTTGAACTTCCGCAAATGACCTTTGCCTACTCATCCCGCTCTAGCAGCTCAGGGCAAACAGGCGCGTGACCAAGAACACGGAAAAACAAAGCTGTTCACGGAAAGGTTGCCTTCCAAATATTGGATCCATGTAGTTAAATGTCATTTCTTAAAAATTAGCGATAGTTTGTGTATTACACAGTTCAATAGCCGCACAATAATAGCAGCAAGACTAGTCAGCAGCAGCATAAAAAAAAATCTATCTATCTGTCTGTCCGTTCGTCCGTCTATCTGTCCACAGTCTATACAGTATATATCTATCTGTCTACAGTATATACAGTATATATTTGTTTTGTTTTATTGCCTACTTCATTATTTGCTCGATTATGGTATGCAGTATGGAATGTAGTACTATACATATGACAAAAACATCTCTCTATCTATCTATCTATCTATCTATCTATCTATCTATCTATCTATCTATCTATCTATCTATCTATCTATCTATCTATCTATCTATCTATCTATCTATCTATCTATCTATCTATCTATCTATCTATCTCTATCCATCCATCCATCTATCTAGTTTAGTAGTCTAATTTATTTACATAGAAGCAGCAAAAACTGAGCAAAAACAAACAAACAAAAAGACAATACGCTGCACCGGTTATGACTTCAACTATTTACGCGGAAAGATTATATATTATACACGTGTATGTGTAAGTATGTATGTATATATATATATATATATATATATATATATATATATATATATATATATATATATATATATATATATATATATATGTATATATAGGTATTGCACTCTACATGACCAACTCATGTAGGAATAAAAACAAAATACCTGTACTAAAATCGCTGAAGTTACAAAAAACAAGACAGACATTAAACAGTCCGCACTGTAAAGGCAGTGACAACGCTACATGAATAATGATGCCTATGTTAGCATCATGCACTAACCACTGCCATGAGCTTATGGTTGGTAGTACAGTCTATAACCCCCAGGGACCCTCGTAGTTCCCACAGTCTTCACCGCTCCTTGGGGAATCCTGGATTTAGCCCTGATGATGTCGTCCCACTGACCTACTCCCCCTAAGGAACGCCAACGTGTGTCCGACTTCCACATCCCACCAGACGTCAAGAGTTTTGACTAAGAACAGTCAAGTGGGAGTCCATGAAACATAGAAAAAAAGGTGCACCACGGGAGCTTCTTTTTCTCGGGAGAAGAGATGGAGTATCTTTTTATCTGTATAAATGCCTTAAGCTACATCTTCTAAAAGTACGGCGCTGTGGGTCAGGTGATAATGAATTCTCAGGCAGTTGATAAGAGAATAGAGCCTTGCTAAGCTAGACATGAACTGCGTCCTTCTGCGTGTTGCGTGGGTGGCAGACTCAAATGAATATGTGAGCTTTGCGTCACACTTTTTTGTCTTAAATTGTGTATGCCGTCTATAGTTTTTGAAGGCCTTAACTCGTTTTGCCTTAGAACTCACCAATTTTTGAAAGCATGCCTCATTGTGCAATTGTATTTTCTCTCAACCAACACACACCCCAAAGTTGCTCCATAGCAATCTCTGTAAGCTTAGAAAAAAAGAATTCATCAACATGGAATTCAGCAGATGTTTATTACAACAGGGTGCACATATCTCAATGACCCATGGCCCATTGAAGTCAAAAGGCAGGATGCAAAAGGCAACATTGTTGGCATATATGTTGTCAGGAAAAATTCAGATTACGGAACGCCTTGGCGGAAAAGTACTCTCTAGTAATGAGAGAAAATTCAAAGATGCAAAAGGCAACATTGTTGGCATATATGCTGTCAGGAAAAATTCAGATTACGGAACGCCTTGGCAGAAAAGCACTGTCTCTAGTAAAGAGAGAAAATTCAAAGATGCAAAAGGCAACATTGTTGGCATATATGAGACACGGAACACCAGCACTTGCTGTAACATGACTGTAATGTAATACCTTATCACAACCCGTGATTGTTACCGTATTTGTTACAGTTTGTGATGCATTTTTATTATTTATTCATATCCCTGCTTGCCCACAAATGAGACAATAATTACTTGCATGGATGTTTACTGTGGTCTTCCACTTTTCATCTTTGCTCGTATCATTCAGACTTCCCACCAACAATATACATCGTAGAACTGACAAACATAAAATTGACATTCGCTACAGCAAAATTCACATAAAACCACATATGGAACATACCACGTTGGGCTGTCGCATCAGACGTTTGCATTGTTAGCACATCGTTAACACATCGTTACCACTTTAGCAATGACATCACACAGAAAGATCTTCGCATGACCCCAAACCAAATTTAAGTAAAATTAGATGCTCAAAATAATCCCAAAATAAATATTATTGCTCCTGTGCAACAATATACACCGTAGAACTGAAAAACATAAAACTGACATTCGCTACAGCAAACGTTGTAGATATTCACATAAAACCACATATGGAACATACCACGTTGGGCTGTCACGTCCGACGTTAGCGTTGTTAGCACATCGTTAGCACTTTAGCAATGACATCACAAAAGAAGAACTTTGCATAACCCCAAACCAAACTTAAGTAAAATTAGATGCTCAAAATAATACCAAAATAAATATTATTGCTCCTGTGGACTTGTAAATGAATCCCGGATCATTGGAAATGTACTGTAAAATAAAAACGTACAAATTAAACAACCTAAAAAGGTCTCTCTTGCTCTTGACTCACCACCTACACATCAGCACCATTTGCCACCCCGTCAAGTGAACTGCAATTTCTTCAATGAGTATGATTAATTTAAAGAGTTTAGGAGTGTTTTGATGATATTTTTGATCATTATGCGCTAATGTAATTCTAATATATTCTGTATTTGTTACTGTTTTTGATGCATTTTGATCATTTATTTATAATATACATTTAAAGAGTTTAGGAACATTTTTGGGGACTTGGAACTGATTAGGCAATTTACATGTAATAAGCGTCTCTTATGAAAGATATACGTTACGAAATTACTTCCGGAACAAATTAATTTTGTAAGTAGAGGTACCACTTAAGTCATATTCAGTCAGTAGCTCCCTAAGGAAAGTTATCAGCCCCAGATGTCAGTTTTACTAATCCACATGGATAAGCATGTCACATCATAGCAAGACATGAAAAAGTCTCAAGGACACGTCTCCCATCTTCAACACAATGTCCCTTCAACACAATGTCAACCTTTTGGCTTTTTAAAAGAGGTTTTCACTCAGTAGTTATGCTTGGAAACAATCCAGAATTGAGTACATCATAAGAGGAGGCACCCCCCCCCCCCCCTCCCCACCCCCCCAAGGAAAGAGAAAAAAAATTGCGTCCCCCGCACTAGCTGCAATGACTACAAATTAAATTATTATCAATGGAAATTGTATAAGTACACCTAAAGTAGTATCCTTTTTAACATTAACGAATGAAATGCAATTTAAATACTTTCAGTAACTGTAAACTTTCCTTTTTTCCTTTTTACAGTGTGTCAACGTGTTATAGCCCAATTCGAATCTGAAAAAAAAGCCTAAAGTGCATCAAAGTCCCTGAAAAAAAAAAAAAGTAAATTGATCTGCAACATTAACACCAATATCATAAATATTTTAAGCTGGCGAAAAGGGTACAAAACATTGCACTGATCTTTTTCTAAATCCCATTAATCACTGCTTTAAAAAATGCAAAAAAAAAAATGTTGACAGTGATTGAAAAAGTTTAGAAATCTTTGACAGTGAGAGCGCCACTGCACCGCCTGGTGCTGTAAACGTGCAATTACGCCAACACAGGACAAAAGCATCACTCGTTTCCCTACTTGCCCCCCCCTTCCATTGCCTTGCCTGCAATTGGCTGGCAACCAGTTCAGGGTGTCCCCTGCCTACTGCCCGAAGCCAACATTAAATGTGTTCTATTCTATTCTATTCTATTCTATTCTATTCTATTCTAATAATAATAATGTTCAGACTGTTATTGAGCAGATAGAAGGCAAAACAAACTACAATCTCTAAAATCTCCTCCAGTAGCCACTGGCAGCAGTCAAAACTGACACGCTGGTGCTTCCATTATGTCAAGTGACAGTTCATAACATTATCTTTCTACCCCGGAAAAAAGTTCAAGCGCTCATGTGTGGCTTGCGGAAGATAAGTAGGGGTATAGAACATATGATCCCAAGCCCGAGGCTGACCTGCCACTTTTTTTTTTTTTTTTACAACTGCCAAAAGATCAAGATAAATCCAGGAGGCTGATATAAGATGAGTGCATGGTTGTCACACCAAGTCAACCCGTTAAACGCCATTCTCCTCAGTTGCCTGTCAGGAAAGCTACTGTAACAAACGTTGATTCAGATACATAGGGACTGTTGGAAGGACCCATGGAAATGGTGAAAATGAGCCAACCACGCTTCCAAAAGTCTAAAGAAGCAATATAAATCTACAAATACAAATATACTTGTTCTTTCGCAGATTTTTTAAGCAAAAAAAAAAGCTACACTGTGTTGCAGAGAGTCAAGTTGTAATGGTTTCTTGCATGCCAGACAGAAACAAAACGAGAGATTTTTTTTCATAAAAAAAAGAACAATTATATTGCAGAGACATGCATTCTGTCGCTTCCCTGCATGCTAGACAGACGAGGTAGTTATATATGGACTTGCCACGGGCCCTCCTCGGATGTGGAATTACTGAAGTACACATATTTACTTAAGCCTAAAATGGTTAAACCTTATACACTGTACAGTAAGTGATCAGATAGCCTTTTCCTTTGAAGCCTCGCGCAGCTGTGGTCATATCAGCAGCGGCCTGGACATTGAATTAAAGTCAGCTCTGTACATGATAACACTGGAGAGTTTATGCATGAAATATGTTATGATAAAAGCAATCTAGGGAAAAGATTTCCAACGGTTTGTGTGCCGGGGTGCGTTTAATGAGTTATACGGCACCTCCCTGTCGAATTGCAATCTACTCCCGCCCCAACTCCCGCTTTTACACCCACAGGGACTTGCCGTGTTAGTCATCAAACGCACCCACAGCAAAGGCACACACATTGTTGAGGCAGAAGGCGCAAGCACACACTCTCCAGGCAGAGACACAATGGAGCAGACGTTCACCAGATCGTTGGAAATCTCTTACCGAGATTTTGTTTTAAAATAAAATGGTATTTCAAGTGTAAACTCTCGAACTCTTCAATGTCCGGGTCGCTGCTAATATGACCGCAGCTGCGCAGACTTCAAAGGGGTTACTGGTCATTTACTGTACAGTGTATAAGGTTTAATCAATTAATATTTAAGTAAATATAATATGGGTACTGCAGTAATATTTGTTGGAATTTTTTAAATTTGAAAACTGGGGGCACTCCTTCAAGGGTTTTACTTTTCTCGGGGGATTCTGGGCCCCATTAATAAACTAGGGATCACTGTATATATATATATATATATATATATATATATATATATATATATATATATATATATATATATATATATATATATATATATATATATATATATATATATATATATATATATATATAATGTGTGTATTTATGTTGGGAAGTTTTGGGGTCACCGATTTGCTTCAGAATTGATTTTTGTTTTAGACTTTAGACTTTTTTGGGAAGTTGGTCTACTCATCAATAAAACAAGTTGGGCTGGGTGATAATCGATATTTCAATACATTGTGATACGAAGTGACACAATATGCGTATAGTAATATTAGAAACTGGACATCATATATCGTGTATTGGCATTGAAACACAATATTGTATTTCCATTTTTTTTTTTTTTAAATCAATCTGCTCCGGAGGGGTTTTTCGTATCATGATTTTTGTGACATTATGAATCGTGTTTTACAATGCCTTATATCAGATATTACAATACAATATCTTTCAAGTGTGGCGGCAGAGGAGGATTGCAAACAGCAGAAAAAGAAAACTTTATGATACGAAGATAGCATTTCCTTTGTTTCTGCCGTGGTAGTCATTTCTCATGTGTATGTGTTACCAAGAAGTGCAATAATATCCCACTGTCTACTTAGTGTTGAATTTTTCCAGCAATGCCAGTGACGCCACAGATCTGTTTTGTTTACGGTTGAAGAGAACTGTCAACAGTATCCTATGCTGGCATATGTGGCAAAGTGCCATGTGAAAGAGTATTTTTAACTGCTTGGAACTTATTAACACAGTCACAAATGTGGACATGCTGTTTTTTCTGAAAAAAAAAATGCTTAATGTGTGCTTAATCATAGATGTCAATGATCTGTGGCTTCTGAAAAAGATTACATAAAATTTGTCTATTCTAATAATTTCCTTCTGTTTTTTTTCAGTCATTGTTAATACATATGTCATAGAATTTTTTTTATTTTTTTTTACAAACATTGCCCAATATATCGCAATACCTAACGCAATACACCTTTGCTGCTGTATTGCAATATATGGCAATACACTTTTAAGACACAATACCCAGCAAGTTTTAAGAGGTCTCCTGAATGACGTCATAGTTTCATTAGCTTGAATCCTAGCTTGAATTTTGTTACGACTAAACAAAACGTCACTCGCAGTGACCAATGAGCTTTTCGTGTGTGTGTGCGTGCTCCCTGCAAACCCTTTGCAGGATAGTGAATGAATATTTTACATCACCCTCAAAATAATTTAAAAAGTCAACATGAAGACTGAAAGAAGCTGATACATCTTAAAGGAATGTCCGATACGCTCCTTACGTGATTAAGTCCATTTTTAAAAATCGTAGTCCTTGTTGAAGGTAAACAAGGCAAACACGAAAAGAAACCAATATTTTGGAAGATTTGATGTGCACACATTGGGCTAATAAGACTTCTTTATTGACTCTCTGCTTTCAAATGAATTTTAAAGTGGAGCGCGTGCACGCGCGTCACACATTAGCAGACGGAGACTGGCAGATCTCATTTACCACTTCATTTTCAAGCGCGAGCGCCCGTCAGCCCGGCGGCAATTATGGCTGGCAAACGACATCAGCGGCAGTTCCTCGAAAGAGTGAGGCGTTCACTTCCTGTTCTCCTCTTGGAAGTCTTTTGATGCGTACTAATTTCACAAATTTCTCGAGGAGTTCAATTTTGCTTCCTTTGTGCTGGGCCAATAGGAATGTCAGACCAAATTGACGTTTGAGCAAAATGAGCCTACAATTGCTGCTTCAAACTTCATTAGTTGATTTCCTTTCGTGTTTTGTGGGCATTCTTTTGCTGTCTATTGATGATAGACCTTCCTGTCAAATCGGAAGTATTTACAGGTTCCGTTTATGCTATCTTAATTATGCATAAACTGCATGCATAAAGCAATGAAATAATTGAAGTGTTTCTTTATTGGTTCTCGCAGGGAAGCCACCGATGGGCAGCTTTGCTGTTTGGGTTGCCGCTTTGGCCGCCCTGTCAGGTTGCGGCTGGGTCGGAGGGCAAAGGAGAGCCGACTTGGACACAGCTAGCATGTCTTTGGAAACGCCATCCACGGTAAATGATATTAACGTTATTTTTTCTTTAACTCTCAGACTTTGTTGAATTTCATGACCCTTTCATCATACTGGTGGCAATTTTTGGCCACGTACAGATGTGGATTTATTTGGTTGATTAGTATGAATCAACTTTTTGAGATCTATTCTTATCATTTAACATTCTTTTTTAAATATTTTTTCTTTGAAATCCCTGCAATGTCAAAATAAATGACATCACAAAAACGAGGGTTCTTTATAATAGTGCTAAATTTAAATGATTAAAAAAAAATCAAGTAATCAAGTCATAATGCCACAAGGGGGTTAGGGAGGGCGACAGCCAAACTGCCGAACTTTCCCTCATGTCCACCCTTATGGCGTTATATTTGTGCCACTAATACGCGCGTGCGGAAAAAAAAAATTGAGCGTTGAAAATAAAACTAAGTGAGCGAAAACAGATTTTGAGCACAGAAAAAAAGTTCTTGAAAAGAAGTTTCTCGCTCAAAATTCCTTTTTGCTCGCTCGCTTGAGCATTCTCACGCTCAACATCTCGCTCTTGTTCGCAATACTCCTCCCTCCCTCGCTCAACATCGCGTTTGCTTTTGAGTCGTCCTCCGCGCTCGCTCAGTTCTGCTCACGCGTTACGTTTGTGCCACAAAACCAGCCAATCAGAGCTTGTAAAAGCACATTGATTGACAGATTGGACGACTCGAGCGAGCGAGAGCTCGATGTTGAGCAAACGCGATGTTGAGCGAGGGAGGGAGGAGTATCGCGAGCGAGAACAAGATGTTGAGCGAGAGAGGGCTATCCCGAGCGAGCAAAAAGGAATTTTGAGCGAGCAATTTCTTTTTCTGTGTTCAAACTCCATCGGCGCGCGCTCAAACTCTTATCATTACGCGCTCAAAAGTTTTTTTCTTGGGCTCAAAATCTGTTTTCGCTCGCTCAGTTTGATTTTCTCCGCTCAAATTTTTTTTTCGCACGCTCGTAATTGTGGCACAAATATAACGCCATACACCCTTAGGTCCGTTTGTATCGTGACGGAGAGAAGTGCTTGAACAACTACACAGATGAGGGTTCACTTAAAACAGTTTATTGGCTGGTTGTCATTTGACCAACCCTAAAAACTAAAATCACACCTAAAACGAATGCAAATGTCTCTTAAGAAATTAAAAGTTCAAACTAAAATCACACGCCATGCAGTCGGCGGTCGACGGGGTTCCGACAATTCCTCTGCCACCTTTCCAGGTCGGAGGCCACACATCATGGTCAAGCCTTTGTGGCAAGCTCCAGCTTCTGCCTCTCACGTACACAGGCCCTTAATGCACCGCTGTCAGGCTGATGATCAGCAAGGCAGCTCCAATGCAGTCCTTCTCCTGGTCACATGTCCAGCACAGGCAGCAGTCACCGATTGACCTCCTGACCTCCCCATAACCCCTGTCCTTTTTAAAAAAGGAGTGTAGTTCCACCCCTGCTTATGATAGGCCCATTTTGCCAGCATTCCAAACTTGATTGGCTCTTAGTGCCTGTCCATTGTCAACTGAGCGTAAGTGTTGAATCATCTAATCAAGGGAATGTGCACAACACAATGACAGTAAAAATCAGTGTCCACCACTTACAATTGCATCTGGTCGTGAACAATGGCTGTGTTCACTGAAACCATGCCCCATTGTCAACTATCAATGACTGTAAATAGCAGTACTAACCCTGGAAAAATGAATGCTACTTTGTCTAGCATCTTTCTCATGCCTACACAACTACATTTTTTATTCTTAAAAATTCGTTCAATGTCTTGGTATTTTTCATACTTCGATGAGGCGCTCTTGAGCAGCTATGCTAGCAGAATGTTTCTTTTCTTTCTTCTTTCTTTTTATCTTTCTTTGTACATTTTTGGGGGGGTGTTGGCATAACTTGCCAGCAAACTGCAAATGACAATACAGTATTGCCAGATAACAGTTGATGCAAACTAAGTCGCTCAAATTCTTCCAAATCAATCCATCTATCTATCTTTAAACGCGTATAATGTTTAGAAATTCATCTCGAAATTCACTTCAGAAGGATCTTTGAGGGCTGGTTAGATATTGCAAAATCAGATCTAAATCCTCGCCCTTTGGTAGACTTACTACATTTTCATGAACACAGCAGCAGGCTTAAAGGAAAGCGAGGGCTGTCAATACTTTCCCTGTCTATCATATAAATAAAAAAGAAAGAAAATGGATGATAAGGTGTGATAAGATTAATTTTATTGTCCTCAAGGGAGATTTGCCTCGGGCAGAAAGTGCATTTAGCCCACAGTAGCGTTTAAAACAGATATTCGTAAAAACATATCAGCAAAGCAGCAGTACACAGTCAGTACAGGGAAATAGACAAGTCTTAGCTATCACAAAGACAGAAATGCATTTTGCTATAAAAACTAAACTTATCATCAATAAACAAAGAGGAAGCGATAAAGTTACAGGATCTCAGTCTGGTTTCAAACGTAATCAACCTCGAGCCAGATCATTTTGTCCTTTGTTCAGTAGAGCAACACAAGCCGGGAGAAAAAGAAAAAATTTGAATCGGTTGCTCTTACGGCAACACATCCTGAAGCGTCTACTCGAGGGGAAAATCTTATATTCAGGACGTAAAATGTGTTAAGGATCAGTAAGGACTCATTTTGCCTTCGATTTCTCAAATATCAGCTGTAGTGATGGAGAGTATCCTCCCAAGAACTTTCATGGCTTTTTTTTTCCATTTTTGTGATTTTCATTTTGAGTCGGACAGACAGAGTACTGAACCAAGCTCCTATACTGTATCTTATGATGCTACCAAGCATAGCACAACAAAAGGTAGTCATAACTCCTATGCTTAACTCAAAGAACCTGAGCCTGCGGATAAAATGTAATCTTTGGGCCAGCTTGACGCAGTTCAGTCAACGTGATCACTCCACTTTGGCAAGTAGTCCATTTTGACCCCAAGGTACTTATTTGCTTGATTTGAGGACCATGGGTTCTTGTGTACAGACACATTTGGAGTGAAAAATCCTTTCTTAAGTTTTGAAGGGATGTAAAAAAAGACAGCTGTGATTAGACAACTCATTAAAATACCGGAATTCCCCAAAAATAGGGCACACTTTTGAAAAATGAAAGCCAAAATTATAGGTTCGTCAAATAAAACGGCAATTTAAAAGTTTGATTTTTTTTTTTCAACACAATTCGAGGAAAATTAATGTCAGCCAAATAAGCTGAGGTTTTACGCGACGTTCATTTTTGTATCGACCGTATCCTTAGTTAAAATATTTACCGCACTGTGACGAATTAGTGGAGGGGGTTGCAACTGGACGGCAGCATGAAGTGCCTGTTGCAGCTAACAGCAGCTTGTGTTATGGCATTATTTTCAATAAAAGAAGTGGACGGACTGAACCAACGCCCAAGTCCAAGACTTGTTCACACGCAGGAATATTACTAAAACCGAGAGGAAAAAGTTGTGATGTCTCCAGCTGATTCAATTATGAGTGCACCAGTTATAGAACATGGAAAGTTAATCCATTTGACTTTTTTTTTTAATTGCGTTCTTTTGACATATACACACAATCATAAACTTGGTGAAACACGGATGGTGCGTAATTTTGGGTATTTATTGCACAATAAACTCGAGCTGCGTTGCATGGAAAGACTGAGAATAACAGTATCATCAAAAAAATAAAAACATGTAGTTGTTTGGTAGTCTACTCCAGCAATTGTCAGTATAAATAGTAAAAGAAAAGATGAACTCTTGGTTGGAATAAGAATGTGAAGTTGCAGTACTGAAATGGAGCCTTCCCTTACTACCGAGATTATCTTTAACACGGAATTTACGACGGGTCGTTTTATAAACTTGCCATAACTCTTGAGCTAAGATGTGTGGAGTTGTGAGAATGGACTCGGTTGTCTCCCAAGGAAAAGCTTTCTTCTTTTTCTTGTGGCTGATATCGGACGATGTTTGTCTTGTGCGCTTGCAGCAAAGCAAAGCACCGTTTTATGAGCGTGAAATGCAATGGACACGGGTTAATCAAAGCGCTTCAACCTCTGTAGCACCTTGATTATACTAAATAACTTCGGGTTTTACAAGGTGTTTTTCTACCAAGAGGTTTTATGGGAATTGCTAGAGTCTGCTGGCAGTCTAATAAATGTATTAATCAGTATAGCTGCACCGGTATTTCAGTTGTTTTCCGTCCACTTATTGTTCAGGGAATGAAGTCCAAATGATTGACTGCTCCATTTTTATTTTTGAGGGTGCCGAAAACAATGTCATCTGGGACAAAAGCAGTGATAGCAAATTCATCCAACTTGAGAAAAATTGTAAACCGCCATGTTTTTCAAAAACATCCGATTGCCAACAGATCAATATCTTGTCTATTGAGAATGATGCAAGAAATAGACTACAGTGATCCCTAGCTTTGCGCGTTACCTAGCACACCCCCAGTGCATCGCAAATTTTTGTTTTTCATAATGCACTGCAGCACTCCCACACTCAATCCTAACGTGGAGTCTGAAGCACCATAACAACCCTAATAATAATAATAGCTGATAAACAATCTTTGAATGAAGATGAATGAAGGCACTTTTGCTTAAAACTAAACCACTGCTTTTCTGCATCTGGTACTATATGGGGACGTAAGGCAAAAATCAGACAAGCATGGCCGCAGCGCTATGCGCTAATGTCTGACAAATATGTGGAACTTACCGCACATGTGGGGAGGTTTTTCACTTTTCGCGGGGAAACTTACCACACATGTGGGTAGGTTTTTCACTTTTTGCTTTCGGAGCACATTAACTGCAAAGAACGAGAGATTTTTTTTTCATGAAAACAAAACAATTACATTGCGGAGAGACGTACTATTAAGGTTCCTTGCATGCCAGACAGACCAGTTAACTATAAATGCACATGCCACAGGCACTCTTCGGACGTCAAACTACTGCAGTACACATATTTACTTAAATCTTATGACTAAAAAATGATTTAACCTTATACAGTAACTGTACTGTTATCCCTTCCTATTCCCATTCTTTGGGCAGTAGTCTCATGGAGAGTCCCAGTTATTTGAGCGACACCCGGAAGTCTAATTAGCCTGTAGCTAACCAAAAATGATAACAATCAGAGTTTACACTTGAAATTCCAATTTATTACAAAATAAATCTGGGTAATAGATTTACAATGCTCTGTGGCAGCGCTGCTTTCTCCTGGTCTCCCTTCGCGCCTACCAAACGGGTGTGCGCTTCATGAAGGACGGACACTCCTATAAGACACGTGATTGGCTCCCAGTGCGACCATCGAACAATGAGGGCAGGAGTTGGAATCTACTCCCACCCAGGAGTTGTATCTCGAAGAACAGTGCTGCGGCAGAGCATTTTTAAACGACGCTACTTTTTTCCCCATCAACTGCAAAAAACAAGGGATTACTGTTTTCCATTTTTGGAAGGGTGGAAAACCATTCCATTTAACTTCAGTCAAATGCCCCCCCCCCCCCCCCCCCCCCCCCCCACACACACACACACACACACACACACACACACACACACACACACATATAATCTGATAAATTAAAAATCTGCAAAGTTAAAAGTGGAGGTTCGTTTTTTTTCAATACCCGCTCAAAACTAACAAAAGACTTTTGCATTGAAGGCACTCCAACGTTTTGGCCCAACTTTTATGATGAATTATGTTTCCGTTGCACTAATTCAATTGAAAAGGCCAGCCGACTAAGCCCTCATTTAGGCTCCTCCTCACGCCTCACACATTTATTTTGAGCTAACCGTTGCGCGTGGCTTGATGAGCTCTCACCTGGAGCGAAATTGAGGCCAGCCGAGCATTGCCCTTCAAATGATTGCCATGTTAAAATGGTGTGGCGGTGTCGGGTGGGGAAATGGCGGAGAGGGCAGTGTCCGTTCAAGCGGCCTGTCCAGATGCGCCAGTTCTCCTTTTCAGAAGATCTGACCTCCTCCCTGCTCATTTTGCGTCCAGGGTTTTAATTTTCACATGCTTGTCAACGTGATCCGCCGTCTATTTAAACACTCGATTTACCTCAAATCACGAGAAGCTCAAGAGGCGGTCTGATCATTGATGATACAAATCTAAGTCTTCTCTTTGGAATAAACTGTTTTGATGTACCAACTGAAAGGCCCATCAATACAACTTTGAAAATGGGAAAGGACTAAGGTCCTTTCACAAAATTACTAATGTGTCACCAAAAAAACTGATAAACTGTACAGTGAGTTTTCTCTCAGTTTCTGAAGCCTGCTTTCTTGGCCATGGCCATCTTAGGAATGGGCCCATTGTCGCACTGGAGAATCAGAAAAAAAAATGCAATAATGGATTGTCTAGTAAAGAAAATAAACAATAACGATACAGTGAATTGTTCCAAACACTTTTCGTTAGACGGGAAGGAAACACCGAAGTTGTACTGGACTTCACTCACTCCAAACGTTCCCTCTCGACGCCTCGCTCTCACGTCATCACCCCGGGACACCTCCCTTCAATACAGCATTTACAGTACCGTATTTTCCGCACTATAAGTTGCACCGGATAATAAGGCACACCCTCAATTAATTACATATATTAAAACTTTTTCCATATATAGGGTGCACCACATTATAAGGCGCAACAGTAGAAACAGTCAAACTTTATTAGTAGATTACAAACCAGCTTTCTGACAACTCCAGTCACTCCCAAAATGAATAAACAACTGTGTTATGTTTTATTTTGTTAGTATTTCCGTAACAGTTTATCTTTTAACAGCAAGGTATAACATGTAATGCAACATTTATATCGGGGAACTTTTCCTCCAGTGTAATCACAATATAGTAATATGCAAAGTAATTACAATAACTGAAATAAAAAGTCTAAACTCTCAATAGCAAAATAACTCAATGTCAACGTGACCAACCTTGTTCATCTGTAATCACACAAAAGAAACAGGTAAAGCTTACTTTATCAGTTCATTCTCCATCTCAACATCGATCCATATATAAGGCGCACTGGATTATAAGGCGCACCATCAGCTTTAAAAAAAATGAAGGCTTTTAGGTGCGCCTTATAGTGTGAAAAAGACTGTAAACTGAGGGTACAGTTTATTCACCTGAGCAAGCGTATTTGTCAACTGAGGCCACAGTTTTGTAAACTGAGCTAACTGTTTGGTAAACTGAGAGAACAGTTTCGTAAACTGGGCTAACGGTTTGGTAAACTGAGCGAACAGTTTAGTAAACTGAGTGAATAGATTAATAAACTGAGGGAACAGATTAGTAAATTGAGCAAACGGATTACTCAATTGAGAGAACGTATTCATGCAAACATTTTTATTTCATACCCTGGCACCAGAGGGGCTCCGCACAGGGACATCAAGTGGAAACTAAGATATTCTGTCAGTAGTCACAGTCACGTCTTTTGAAAAACATGATATGAAGCTTGGTGACAAGAAAAACCAGTTTGGATAAAAACAGGAGACGAATGCTTTTTGTTGAGCACAATAGCATCCCCACATCTTGAACAGACGGCGTAAGTTGCAGTGCTCAAGAAATCAAATGTCGTTACTTCCATAGACATGGTGAGGAGTATGCTATTTACAGTGTTGGCCAAGTTACTTCAAAACTGTAACACATTATTTATTACTTATTGCTGTCATTTCAAAGTAAATAAATACATTACAATACCACTGTTTTTGAAATGTAAGGCATTATACGACTATTACATTACTCTCACCGTCACTCGAAAAATGGCTTTGCCGTTCTAAATGTAGCTCATTATAAATGCAGTGGAAGGTTGGTTTAAGCCTAATAAGAGTACAAATAATTTATTCTGTATTTTAATCCCTTTATTACTTAGCTTTGCGGCATAGTAATGCATTGTTTGCTTTATGTAGAAACAGTTAGTGAATTCCACAATTTCAATTCTAATATTCAAAAAGTTCAGTCGGCTAGATTAGCGACAGATGTTTCAAAAATAGATGGGGCTAACGCTAGCAGCTAACCTACATCATCATTACTGTGTTTAACGTACTGTTTAACATGAGTTTTTGTACGCTTCATCTTGATACACATTGACCAGAACTATTCAGACTGTTATTATTAGCAATTGTACAATGAAAGTTAGTGTTATCTTACCTTGTCATCATTGCTAATTGTGACAGGGATCTCGCTGACAAGGTTTCGAATTGCTGGTAAATCCACTGTGGAAAGCAGCAGCATATCTTCTACATAAGACATACTTTGTCCTGAGTTTCCTAACCTCTTGAGCTGAAAGTGGCATCCCTGAGCAAGAGAATGCCCTTTTACCTGCTTTCTTTTATCCCTTCTCTCAATCCTCTTTTCTTTTCGCTAACTTCATGTTACTATGGCACCACTCTAAATGGTTTGTCAAATTACTGGTGATATTCGGCGAAATGGACAGCTATTTAACCCTTGTGTGGTAGGTATTTTGTCTAATCCTTTAATATTTTACATACAAGGCATTACACATTCGAGTAAAAAGCATTGAAAGAAGGGAGCTGAAATTTCTCCCTGAAGGTGACAACATATCAACATGGCAGACCTCTTAGTTATCACTCTACTAGAAGTATGCCATCCCCTGACTAAATACTGCCAGAATGATGTGGAAGAGAATGAACCAAAAATTGTCCAAATACTCCACATAAATCGGAAAAAAATAGACGAACGGATTAATTTGAGTTTTAAACACTTCAACCATCAAAAACAAACAATAACATGTCAATAACAAAAAAATATTGCTAAAGATTTTAGACAGCATCTGAAAATTGGGAGAAGAGGCTAAGCTAAGCGAATCTGTAGTAATTCTCTTTGGCGGCGCATTGATCTGTTGATGCTCGTGGAGCTATTTGCACTCAACACCGCTTCTCCTTTGGCTTCATTTCACTCAGCTCGTTAGGAAGCCGGTGGGAGCGCAGACGAATTAAATAAGAGCGGGGTTCCGACGTTCAGCGTAAATGCCACCGAGGGGAACAGCGACTGGATGGAGATAGATTAGCTGGCTGAAAACAGTTCATGATTGATTTATTCTCTTTTGGCAAAGCAGTCAGCATACAGAACACTGTTTATTTATCGGCACTTTTTGGAACGTCGCTGTTTGACTTGTGGGCAAATGGGGTGCCCATGTGTCCACAGTCCAATTAAGAGTGAGCAAAGCGAGTCTTGGATGGACTCGTTTTCTTGTCGACTGTCCACCTCTTGGCTCCCTGTCATCCTTTTTTTGGGGGGGTGGCATTGTTTTCAGTTTGTCTCTGTAATAACAACCCTGCTGTGTGTGTGTGTGTGTGTGTGTGTGTGTGTGTGTGTGTGTGTGTGTGTGTGTGTGTGTGTGTGTGTGTGTGTGTGTTCTGTTTGCAGGAGAGGGTCGAAGCGGCCGGGAGCATCGATCAATGTGAGTGCACATGCTGTGTTTAAATCAAATGGCGGTTTTGCACCCGGCGACACCTCAGCGCTCTGTATTATTTTGCTTCATCTCACTTGTGGCGCGACGTTCATTCTGCCTTTTCATATGGTCGCTTCTGAATACAAAACAACCTTCACAAAGCGGAGCAGATGTTTTATGAGCTGGAAAAATTCATATTTCTTACCTGAGAACACCTAAGTGTTCCAAGTTGAACTCTTGTTAGTTGTGGTCTAGGAGAGAATTTGCAGGGTTTAGGATTTTGGGACAAATGATATTGATTTTGGTTGATCATTGAAGCAATTAAAGAATGTTAATGCCTTAAAATGCACAGGTGTCAAACTCAAGACCCAGGGGCCAGATCTGGCTCGCCACATCATTTTACGTGGCCCGCGAAATGTTTATTTGACTTCAAGTTTCTGGCTAAAACCCAAAACTTACAAGTTGCCTTTTAAAAAATTTTTGAAAAAAAAAAAGTTTGTTCCCAATTTATTTTTACAGTTGTTTTTACAGTTGGTACCGGCCTCTGGCCTGTCAAACCAATTTATGGGCCCGCAAAATGTTAATTAAGACTTCAAATTTCTGACTAAAACACCAAATTTCCAAGTTGTCTTCAACTATAAAATATTTTGGGGAAACAACATGCTGTTTTTGTTACCAATCCCCTTTTTGGATAGTTTTTTTTCCCGACCTCTGATTTCAAGTCTAGGTAATGTTCAAAGATCATACTGAACTAAACATTTCTTTAACTTATAATGGCCCTCTGATAGAAACTACAACCACAATGCAGCCCCAATAAAAATTAATTTGACAATGCTGTCTTAAAGTAATTAAAATCTACATATACAGTGTATGTAGTTTTTGTATCATTTCCCATTAAATGTTGCAACTCAACTGGGCATTAAAGCACAAGAATTTAGGACTCCATAAAAACAGTTGATTACAGGTTGTTGTTTTTTGTTTGTGTGTGTAAATTCCTCTCAATATTTCACAAGCACATTGGTTGAAAGTGATTCTTACACCCTTAGAGCTGCTGGGTTGAACAAAATATTTTAATGAAAAATACAATCCATATAGAGTTATTTTTTTAATCTGTCAGGATTCAGAGGGTTTGAGGACGAAGTAGAGGTTGTGGAACATAACACAGAGAAGCAGGGAAGCTCAAAATGTATCATTTAATTCGGTGAGGAAGCAAAGCAAAACAAAAACACAAAGTTAGAAAACAAAACATGAAACAAATGTAAAGATCAGGATATCAGACTCGGGAAAAACAGAAATGAAGCTCACGGGGACGACTGAACAACAACAAAATCGACGACGACGACGACAACAACAACAACACGGGCACCAAATGAAAGGAAAAAGGAAACTTAATACACTCCAAATTAACGAGAGAACGATGAATACCTGGACAAGACACAATTGGTGCAGGGAGCTGATTGGCTGACACAAGTGAACAGGCTGACATAGACAGGTGGATAGAATCAACCTAAAGACACTGACAAAAGCGACAAATTAGCATGAATAACGAAGAAACAAAACAAATTCAAACCTGCAAAATGAAAGAAAAAACATAAACCAACACAAACCCAAGGACATGAAAGAAACAAAAACACGACCTTAAAATATAACATAACCCATATTTTGTTATTTTAAACCCAGACGAGTTCAGGGTATATAAAATAACGTCTTGTATGATTATTTTTACAAACCTTCTTGACTGTTAATAACATTCAAGTTGAATGATGTTATTCACACATTTGTTTACTTTTGTTTGATTGTAAGGTTTGTTGTATGATTTGCCACTAAATATCTTGACTTGATTATTTAGGCCATTTTTTAGGGTTTTTATTAGTATTTTGTGCATAAATTCTAAAGAGAATTACTATGTGCTATGATAAATTTCTTTTTTTTTAACCCTAACCCAGCACCTCAAACTCATCTCAAGTTTCACCCAGTTGTTCACTTGCTCGCGCTGTTTCTGACCAGCTGTTTGTTTTGCTAAATTAACAGTGAGCTCCTCCTGCGTGAGTGTGGTGACAATAATCGTTTTAGCCTTTCACGGGAGACTATTTTTTTGGTTGATTGTTTTTTGAGTGCTAATTGCGCTTGTATTTCCTCGCAAAAAAAAAAAAAAAAGCTTCTGCCTGATACGGTTTCACTCAACCAGGCGACTCGCGCGAATCCCGACAGGAAACAGGTGTCTCTGTGACAGACGTCAGCAGGCAGCAGCATGTGAATTTATAACAAGGACACACACACACACGCACACACACACGCACACGCACACACACACACACACACACACACACAAGATGACAATAAAAGAATGCCCTGGAGGTGACGCTTGGAGACGACAGTTTTGTGTCACCCGCCTTGCGTTGCTTTTATTTTCCTGCGGTTCACTTTTGGCATTTACATCAACATCTCCAAAGATTTCATACAACATGTCAAGTAATCTGTTTAGGTTTTAGTTTGTACAATACCATGTCAATGCCAAAATGCTAAGCAGAACTGCGGGGTCGTTAGATGCGTGGATTAGTTTTTGATAACAAACACAAATGATAAAACGCCCGGATGAATTTTCTTTTTACAGTCTTGTACTTTCCTTACAACAATTTGGCAGCATGGAAAATTCTTTAAAAAAAAGTGTCTAGCTCTTTACTGCTGCTCTCAGTTGAAATCTACTGTCAGACTAAATTTACAACACTGAGATTTGATTTAAAAGAAACAAACAAGTTTGTATTAGAATTGCCCCTGCTAGCTTAACACTGTAATATAACAGAAACTGCTTTAGATGAGCTAACTAGTAGCATTGTTGTGATAGAATCCTTTTTCATATTTATGATTCTAGCATTGATTTTCCCCAAAATTGATTGTGAACAGTGCTGGTGACTTCAACATTATAATGCGTTGCTTGAGCTGACACAGCTAAGTCAGCATCCTATGTTAAAAGATTTTATTTGGGGTGCAGCTTTCATAGAGGCTTTCATCAGCGCAAACAAATTTGAGCAGTGGATTGAACGATTAGCTTCGATAGTTGCTATTGTATTGTCTTTTTTTTTTTTCATTTTTTATGACTTATCGGCTGATTTTCACCAACAGTTCTTTTGATCACACCAAGCCAGCATGATAGTAAGAAAGCCAAACTTGCCGAGTCAGTATCTTCAGGCCAGTTTTTTTTTTTTTTTTTTTTCTCGGATGCAGTTCTTGCAGTAGCGTTCATTAGCTTGAGCAGGTGTTGCTATTGTTATTATTCCACTAATAATGTGTGTGGCTTCATTATAATGAAGCTTTTTTTTTTTTTTTTTAAAGTCTGCTCTGTCTTATGAGGCCAGGACAGACGTTTTGAAATTTGCAGATGACCTCGTGGGACTAATTACGAGGCCACCTGTTTGTATGCCAAGCCACATTCTCGTGTCACACCCGCGCCGCTGCGACTACGCTTTGTGCATGTCGAGCTTGCTGCTTTCACATCTCTTTGTATTCCCATTCTTCCTCTGACTTGTTTGCGTCACGTGACAGGGATCGCATTAATCACACTGGCCTACTTTTGCAGGAAATGGCGCTTTTCTGCCATTCGGATATTGTGACATTTCAACACCGGCCGTTCTTTTAAAATGTCACACTGCTCGCGTGGAGGAAGCAAAAAAAAAGATCTGTATTAAACATTCATACCATATCTGCTGATTCATCTGAGCATGATGGCGTGGTTATTCAAGTTTCTCAGAGTGTGTTACTGTCGCCGATTAATCGGCAGGAGAATTAGCCTGGTTAGTTTGATTGATTAAATGGAAGAATTTGAAGCAACATCAGGTAAAGAGGTTAGCTTTTGGCGCGAGATGCTAGTTTTTTTTTGCTTCTTAGCACAAGACACAACAAGGTGGAGCTTTGAACAAAGATTCATTCGACTTTTACGGCTTTTGATAAGATCTCGGGATGTCAGAGTGATCTTTATGGTCGCTCAGCTTAATGAAATCATTCCTCCTCTTCCTCGTTTTCTTCCTCCGCTTTCTCCCCGGTGAGATTTATGATCACAGCCTTGCTAAACTTGTCCAAGTTTCAGCGGCAAAAAATATTTCTAATGGTAGGGAGGGCCAAACGAAAAGGTACCATATTTCACTGAGTACAATTCTAGTTTTTTTTCCCTCATTTTCAAACCCCATATTGAGGGGGGTCGATTTATAAACTCATAACTAAAACAGACCTTTTTTTTAAAAATAACATTAATTTGAACGTGAAATAAGTAATATGACAATTACAAGGCTTAAAATTATTTTGTATAACTAATTCGATGCAGTATTTATTTATTTTAGAGTGTTTGCACAGAACATTGCCAAATGCACTTTTGTCAAGCGCCACCTACGACAACGAGGCTGCGTGAATCTTTTTGTTTTAATTTTTTTTTGGTGGACTTTGACGCATTATGAAAAGGAAAAGACGGCTTGACCCGCCCCCTTTCGCCCTTGGACGTTTGTTTGAAGAATTCAGCACGCTCTGACCACACAACAGTCGTTACTTGGATAAAGAACATCCCAAGTAAGATGATCTGCAAATCATCTCCGAAGACCACAATTTCAAACAAATTGGGCGGGTCCAAAGATTACTACCCGAGGAGGAAGAGGAAGACGTCCAGGAGGAGCTTTTTGGTGTGTCAGATAGTGATGATGATTTTTCTGGCTGTGTCAAAAAATAAAGCATTAAAACTTCAAATAATTTTATTGTTGAAACATTAGTTGCGTTCGCGTGCATGCGTACATTGTTTCGCTATTGTTTTTGCCCCACCCCCTCCTCTCATAACTATAGCAGTATGTTACTTGAAATACGATGTAAAAATGGCTGTAAAAGTACCTTAATTTCTTCATTTTAATAACACACACAATGTATTATAATTGGACAGCTACGATCAATGTAAACGGGGATCCACTTATAAGCAAAATCGACATGGAGTCTCAACTTGCTGTTCGAAGTTGGTTACTTTTTTACTTTATGGGTTAATTTACCCTCACTTTTTTAGATGATCAGTTTGTTATTTTCCGCATAAATAAAGGCTCCTGTTGTTATCAAAACGCGACGCATTTACATTGACGACGCCGCTGCCTTTGCGGCCGCGTCACCGGCTGTCACACCCAAGGCGAGCGATCTCTATTAGGCTGCTGGCTCGCATCCAGCCTCACCACCTGTCAGGCACGTGCCGCGACAATCCCGACAGCTCATTAATTGGTGAATTAATTGTTTCGTCGTAACAACACTTAAGAGCTATGTTCGCATAACTCCCAAGCAGGATGTCGCCGATGTCTTCAAAGGCATCAAAGGCAGACTGATGGCTTTTGTTTGGATATTACTTTTCTCGATCGTTAGACCACATGCTGATTTTAAATGTCAGCCAAAATGTGCTTTCTTTGTAAGTATGATTCTCGTACTGTGTCCGCTGTGATTGAGAATGAAGTCAAATTAAAAGAACATGGTTGAATCTTTACCGGAAGTTAATGTTTTATGAGAACAAAATGAAATCATTAGTCTGGATTGTACCAGAAATAAAGTTTTTATTTGATGGCCACCATAATTCCACTGGTCTCCTGAGAAAGTATGATGGTGATTTTAATCCCAAGATTGTAAAAACTTTGGTAGTGTATGGCATGTTCGAACTCGTTATTTTATTGACACACCTATGTCCCTTTTATGTCCATAAATTCTAAAGTACCGTATTTTCCGCACTATAAGGCGCACCCTCAATTAATGACATATTTAAAAACTTTTTTCCATATATAAGGCCCACCGGATTATAAGGCGCACCCTCAATTAATGACATAGTTTAGAACTTTTTCAATCACAATATAGTAATATTCAAAGTAATAACAATAATAACTCAAATAATAACTCTAAACTCTCAATAGCATAATAACTCAATGTCAATATGAGCAACCTTCTTCAACTGTAAACACACAAAAGAAACAGGTAAAGTTTACTTTATCACTTCATTCCCCATCTACCAATCCCAATCTCAATATTGATCCATATATAAGGCGTACCATCAGCTTTTTTAAAAAAATAAGGCTTTTAGTTGCGCCTTGTAGTGCGGAAAATACAGTACCATAATAATGGCAAAAATACAATAATAGAAAGAGTAACTACGCTCTGTATTTATACACTGTATTTAATGAAATTAAAAGTGTAAAATTTTATGTCACAATTAGACTATTATGACTTTTGAAGAATTTTGCATTATGGGAGTCCAAGCAAAGCCAATCAACGAAGACATTGAAAGCCTTGCAAATGTCATCAATTGGCCGCGAGTGCGTCAATACAAAAATTTCGATTACACCCTGTTCGCGAGTTGCCGTTGAAAGGATTAATGAAAGCACAAATGCATAATAAAACATTGGGTGTTCAATATGTCCAAAAATGATTATCCTATATTTCCAATTTTGTACAGTAAAGATTTGACACCAATATAGTGTACCTCTCAACCGCCCATTCGCAAGTATTTAGAAGGCAGCATGGCATAATGAAAGTCATTATGCTTTGACAATCTATGCAATATTTTAGCCTAGTTTTTTTTTTCCTTAAATGGTTAATGGTAAATGAACCTTTACTTATATAGCGCTTTTCTAACTTGCACAAACTTTTCATTTGATATTATTAAAAAAAAAAAAAAAAAATTAAAGCCATCTGATTTTTTGACGTGCGAAAAAGGCACACATACACATCATCAACACAAACAAGATCAATTGGCCTGTTAGCAGTTTTCCAATAATTGGAGATGCGCACACAGTTGGATGTGCAGTGTGCTAATAATAATGTGTAAACATTGTTTAAAACAGGCAAATGTTTCAATTTGCAATTATATTCTAACATTTTGATACAAACATACAATAATTTTATGAGGAAAAAACTGGTAACCTTGTGAACATTATTATGACCTCCTCTGCGGTTTCCAATGTCAGCAGATAAAGTTGAGCATAAATGACAATTAAAGATCGTGTGGACAAAATTATCGTGTTTGAGATTTCTTTATGTATATATTCATTTTCCAGAATCAACCCTGTTTACGTTCCCAATGTCGCCTGCGAACACCTCTGGTAGGCTGGCTGGACAGTGAAGGATCGGGTGTTTTATATATATATATATATATATATATATATATATATATATATATATATATATATATATATATATATATATATATATATATATATATATATATATATATATATATATATATATATATATATATATATATATAAAATGATATGATATAATATGATATGAAGGGAATATGGACAAAAAAAATACAAACTCCTTTGAGCCACATTACTCGCAGTTTCCTGCATTTTTGGGTCTCCCTCCTTCCACACCTCAAAAGGCAGGGGTAGGGGTATTTAAATATATACTATATATATTTATATATATATATATATATATATATATATATATATATATATATATATATATATATATATATATATATATATATATATATATATATATATATATATAGTAATGTTGCTCAAAGGAGGTTTTTTTTTTTTTTGTCCATATTCCCTTCATTTCATATTATGTCTCATTTGTTACGCCCCATTGTCGACAATGGGAAAACACTATGGACTAATTTACCTAATCGATGTTGTCAACAATGTTGACTATTTGTAGCACCCCTAGATGTTATGCTCCAACACAAAATCACACACACGTAGCACTAAAAAAAAACACACAAAAAAGACTGGTAGATCTCTCATGAAATGAAATGGAAGCTTAATGGGCTCTTCAAAGCTGTTTTGGGGTTGAGGCGAAATCACTTTGCCACAATTTCATCTGTTGATGGGTCAAAACTTACTCATCTTTTAAGGGCTTAAAATCTCAGATGATGTCTAACATCTGTTTGAATTTACGTTCTAGTGTTCTTTTGACAGTTCCTGAAAGTTTGAGGTCCAAGGTTATTCTTTTCTCAATTTAAAATACTTATACTATATTCACCAAATTTCTCAGTGCTTTGTACAAGTGTAATCTATTTTCTCAGTGCTTTTGTACAAGTATAATCTTGCAGTCCTCCTTCCTCTTAATCTTTTTAAAACTAGTTTTTTTCCCCCATAAAAGATAGTTTCTTAATTTTGCTATGCTTGCAAACTTTTATCTTTATTCTTGTAAAATTTCAAAGTAGTCTTTATGATAGGCGATATGTGATGACTTCTTTTTAACCGTAAAATTACATTATTTTCAATTTGCAATTCAATTCTGGTAAATTTCTGACTACCACTCATTACAAGTCCTCTATTTTGTTTTTCCTAAAATTTTCTTAAAATGTTCACATGAAAAAAATAACCCTTTTATTCTTGTGAAAGTTCAACTGCATTTGCTTGATTTTAGAACATTTTTATTTTGAATAAAGCGATCTATTCCAATTTTCTTCCTACTAACGTTTTTCAGCTTGAGCTGCAGACCTTCAACCTAACCACAATTATTGGACCTTACTGAAATCAAAAGAATGCCATTTCAATTTGAGGAGCGCTCGCTATTGAGCGCACATCAACAAATGGCATTTAAATTCAATAACTTCTTCACCCACATTTTTACATTATTTTTCTGTCTTGCGATTGATATTGAAAAGATGCATCAAATATCCTTCTAGAGCCTGAGAATAACTTCACAGTGGCGCCATACATACAAGGATCTATTTATAAAAGCCTGTGATCTGAGGAACTGTTTTAAAATGCATGAAGATTAATTGAAAAAAAAGAAAAAAATGTACAGGTGCCGCTTCCATCAGAATGAGATGGTTGAATAATGCATTATTGAGCGGGTGGTAAATAACATCCAGATGGAGGCGAGCGAATTACAATGAAATCAGGTCAACAAAAATGGTCACACTTGGCAGGAAAGTTGCTTTGATTTCATTTCACTTATTTTTTATTTTAGTTGCTGCTTGGATTTGTTATTAATCATTGGTTGATCTGTCCTGAATTGAGGTCTACTGAGTATGGTGTCAATGCCAAGCACTCATTTGAGAGTACTGGTTTGTTTTGTTTTTAATAATTGCAAAGTATCTCGTTGCTCTCGGGCAGAGTCCTAACATCTCCCAAATCTCGACTTCTCAGGCGATCGAAAAAAACACCATTATGCTTGAGCATAATCATTGAACAGCATCGATGAAATTGATCTATCCATACATGCGTTTTCTGTAGCCGTTTATCCTCATTAGGGTTGCAAGCCTGCTATACCTACCCCAGCTGTCTACGGGCAGTAGGCGGGGGACACCCTGAACAATTGAACACCCTGACTTTGAAAGGTCATAAAATCGTCAAATATAAATATTATTTAAATTACTTTCAACCCCTCTAAATGTTTAGTGGCATCAGCCCTATCTATCTATCTATCTATCTATCTATCTATCTATCTATCTATCTATCTATCTATCTATCTATCTATCTATCTATCTATCTATCTATCTATAATATTACATACAAAAATGGTAAAAATGTAATTTTAGCACAAGTATCTACGCTATATATTTATGAAATTGAAATAGGAATATTTATTATGTCATAATAGAGTATCAGGACTTTTGAAGACTTTTGGATTATGGGAGTCCAGGCTAAGCATATCATCGACGTCATTGAAAGGCTTGCAAATGTCATAATATGGCCGCGAATGCCACCAGGTGGTTTTGGGGTGTCAACACAACAATTTCTGTTACAGTAACTTGGATTTGCGAGTTGCCGTTGAAAGGAATAGTGCAAAAATGCATGCTAAAACGCAAAGCGGTAAATGAGCCTGACATTGGCTAAATTTGACATCTATATGGTGTACCTCTGAACCTCCCATTTACAAGCATTTAGAAGGGACTGCAGAGTGGTATATTGAAAATCGTCATGTTTTGACAATCTATGCAATACTTTAGCCTTTTCTTGTATTTATTTCTCCTTTGATATCATGAATCAAAAACACCAAGTAGTCAGAGTTGGGTCAAAATTTGCCCCCAGGGCTTACAGTGTCCAATAAATGTGTCATGCATGTTTTTGGAATGTGGGAGGAAGCAGGAATGCCCGAGGAGAACCCATTCAGGCTCGGGGAGAACATGCAAACTTCGCACAGGAAGGCTGAATCAGGCTGGCTTTGAACTTGGGTCTCTGAACTCTGAGGCAGCCGTACTAACTATTCATCCAACGAGCCGCCCAGCATCAATGCATCACTAATCCAAAATCATGTTCAATTGCTGATTCAATCAGGTAAACAAGTAATTAAATGACTGTTACTATGGGTGGCCGAGCACTGCTACCTGGCCTAATTTTTGTGGTGTATGACACTGAGATAAAAAATAGTGACTGGACCCAAACAGACACGGAAGTAGCAAGGAAATGCTAATTTAATAATAAAAGGTGCATGTGACACGCGACCGGTGTTAGGTTTTAGTGTGAGTAGAGGTGTGGAAGGAGGGAGACCCAAAAATGCAGGCAACTGCAAGTAATGTGGCTCAGAGGAGGTTTAATGAAAACAGAGGCAGGATCAACAGGAGCAAAAATACAAAGAAACAAAAAAAAAAACTCAAAACCGAAACAAACTCACGGGAGGCAACAGGAAACAGAGACAGTATGGTCGGAACTAACTCAGAGAAGATGATGGACTCGGACAGTGTAGTGACAGCAAATCAGCGAGGAAAAGACAATGACCCAACAAATAACTGAAACAAAACTGGTAATTAAATACAAGAAGACTAATTAGGGAAACACATAACACCTGGAAAGGGAACAAAAGGCAGGAAAAGCAGATTGGATAACATGCGGGAGGCAGGTAAACGGGCGGGTGGATGAAATCAAACTAACAGGAACAAAGACAGGAGAAGCAGACGCAAGGGGAACAGTGACATGAACTCGAAACGTAAACAAAACCCTACAGCAACAAAAGCCCCAAAACCCACAACAACAAAATTTCAACTGAACACGACAAACGGAGCAGACACAAGTAAACCAAAACCAAACACACTGTCCAATGCGGAATATCTATATACAACAAAAGGCAGGGGTGGAGGGGCGGAACCGACAGAATGACGCCTAACATTCAATAGCTACATTAAGAACATTAGTAGCAAACAAAGTCTCAACACAAACAGGCTAGGAGAATATCCACTAAAAGGGAGCAACAAGGAGAATAGCAAAGTAATAAATAGTCGAGTAACTGAAAAGATTTGAAATATCAAGTTGGCGCGGTGATTCCATTGAATGGTCCATAAAATAATCCGACATTGTCGCTCCGTCCCGGCTGCACTTAAATAGTGCCAATTGACACCAGGTGTGCAGACGGTGGTTCCGGACACGGCTCTGCAACCAGAGAAATCCCCACCAGGGGGAGACAGAAAAGAACAACAATTTTAATGTATCAGTAATCCTGGTTGCAACCGATAGTGTCCGCCAATTTCTTGGAGATGTTTTACATTCTCAAAGTAGAAATGACAAATTGCAATATAAAATCACCATTGCATTCATTAAGATTTAAGAAACGTACCTTCTTGTCAAAAAAATCTATAAAGAAAACTGAGACAAGCCCAAATGCTTATACTATAAAATAATTAACTCAGACCAGCCAAGATTTACTTTTTTTTTTTTTTTTAACACGCGAGGGACAGCAAAAGCCCACACTTCCTTGTTTGCTCCTGAGTCTGTCAAAGCTCAACAGTCCCCGTTTGCTTTTTATTCTTTCTGCAAAGCATTGTACAAAAAAACACATAACAAAAACCCCAACCGGAGATAGGCAGGCGCCGTTGCTCTAATCCAGTGTTTCTCAACTATATTTTGCCAGGCCCTCCTAGAAAAGAGAGAACTTTTCGCGCCCCCCTTCCCCCAGTCAATGCACTGAATATAAATAAGATTGATGAAAATTGTTTAAAGTATACCTACACATGTATCCTTTTTAACATTAACAACAGAAAAAACGCAATTTAAATCAACTTTCAACAACTGTTAATTATTTTTATCGTGTTTATACAGGTTATAGCTTAGTCTAAAACGGAAAAAAAAAAGCAAGTGCACCAAAGTGCTTGAAACTAAAAGAAAATGATGAAAATTATTACTTTACTGCAATTACATTCCACATGACAAAAACAAAGCCTTTTTCCTGGGATCATCCGGGCGCCCCCTGTCATCACCTCGCGCCCCCCAAGGGGGGCCGCCTCACGATTTGAGAAGCACTGCTGTAATCCAACACTTGGGGGAAAGTTCCGGTTCTCACTTTTCTGCGTCAACAGCTCTATCGAAGAAATAGAGGGGTGAGGTGGACAAGGACTGCACAGATGGATTGCAATACCTGCTATTCTAGACAGGAGATAAACACATAATGATAACAACCTAATTTATGATTTCTTTCACACTTCAATAACAGCTACCCATTTATACCAACAGACTTACTTCAATGCAGCTTACTTGCTGGTTACTATTTTCACTTGTTATAAAACACAAAAACAAACAAACGCAAAAAAACATCCTGATTTTCATCGTTGTGTAGGGCTACCACAGTGCGTTAACTTGTTATTTTGTGCGTGTTTTTTTTTTTTATTAGAAGCACTATAGCTGGGTGGGAGGCATTATGAGAAGAGGAGAGGAGAAGAGAGGAGGAAAGGGCAGGATTTATTGTGTGCACATTCCAAAATTAACAACTGCGCGGTAATGTGTTTTCTTCCCCCTCGGTCAGTCCACACCTGATACTGGTGCACAGCGCATAAATACTGAGGCACAAAAGATGTCTGGCCCATTGGTTTCACAATCATTACCTTCACCATTAAAATAATAATCTAATAATTATCATAATTTTTTTCTGTTGAAAAAATGAACAAATGAGAAAATGAACAAATACATTTCTTGTTTTACTCCCACCAATTTTTAAATATAATGATACATAGCGTGCATTTTGTAAATTGTACTCAAATTATTATTATACTGGTATACAATTATTTACCGCATTTCCCCAAACATAAGACACTAAAAATGAAGGCCAAAAGTATGGGTGTGTCCTATGAACGGTAGCTTAAATTTTTTTATTCAAAACCATTTGAGGAAGATTGATCTGTGAGCCATAGAAGACGAGTTTTGACATACATATTTACATTTTTATATCAGCTGTATTTTTACTGATCATAATTACCGTAATGGGACGAGCTATAGGGAGGACGTCAGTTGGCTGTTAGCAGTAAGTAAGCTGTGGTTATTATAGCATTATTTTCAATAAAAGAAGCGAGTGGACTGAACCCCCGTCCAAGTCCATCCTTGTTCACATATATTATTATATTACTAATATAATATTACTAAAACGGAGAGGATGAGTGGCAAATTAAGCAGCTGAGTGATCGAATTAGAGACCACGGAAAGGTATTCCATTTCACTCATTTATTATTTGCCGTCCTTTGGGATATACCGTAATCCCTCGTTTTTTTGCGGTTTATGGGGACCAAAAATCCCCAGCATAAAGCGAAAAACCGCAAAGTAGCCCTCCCTCTTGACTCATCCATGTTGTTTGGTCAAAGATTTTAGTCTTGCCAAATCCAGCTAATTTTAGTGGAAGCTTTTTCAAAAAGTGCCGTGCATACCCACTGTCTTGTGCCTGTCTTATTAGAACAGTCCTCCTCAAATAGTGGGGCAAACCCACAGAGCACGGCGTGACGCTAACACTAACCTTAATCCTAACCCAGGAAAAAGGCTAACCCTAACCCTAACCCTAGCCCTAAGGATGGGCATTTTTTTAAATTTCAGGTATTTTGATGCACTTGTTTATTTTTTCAGTTTTAGACTAAGCTGTAGCCTGTTTAAAAGCCGTAAAAAGTAAAGTTGTTGATTTATATAGCTTTTTTTTTTGTTAATGTTAGGGGTACAGTTTTACGTTTACTTATACCAGGGGTCACTAATGTGGTGCCCGCGGGCACCAGGTAGCCCCCAAAAGGTTGCCCGCGTGTCTCTTCTGCAAATAGCTTACAAGCGATTGAACATAGTGATTTTCTATTAATTTTACCAACAATTATGCAGGAATTACATTTACATTATGTATTACACTTGATTTAAATATTTACTACTGCTGTTCCTTCATTATTGTGAAAAATCACTAACATGATCGGTGTCTTCACATAAACTTCGTCTTATTCAGTACCAAAAACTAGCTCTCAGTTTCAGAAAGGTCGGTGATCCCTGATTTATACCATTTTGATGGATAATAATCTTATTTATAGTTGGCATGGCAAGTGGGGAGCGGGAAAGGTTTTCTCTTTCCTGGGGGGGGCCTTTGCAAAATATAATTGAGAATCACTTTTTAGAGTGACAGTGGCATCAGAACTCATTACCCATGCTCTGGTATACTCAGATTATTTCTCCCTTCTTTCCCTGAGAAAACCCTAGACTGGGGTCTTTTTATTTGTGTTCTGAACCTCTGCTTCACACCAAGGGAATCCACATGAGTTTTTAAATACCACATCAGAATGCATGCAATCTACCTTTTGTGCCTCTCACCTTTGAAGTCTCAGTCCTCCAAGGTGTGAGCAGAGTAATACAACAGATATTCCGCACCCAGTCATTTAATAATTATTTGAGAGTGTAAATAAAAGATTAACTATGCTATACCGTAGTATAGCTCCGTGTTCAAGAATGAATAGAGCAATTTGTGTACATAGCGATAGCATAATGGCGGCGTTGCAGGTGCAAACGCCCAGGATCCTTATAAGTCGGGGTGGATGTCATCAGTTAAGGACGTCAGGGTCCGGGAAAGACAGACGGTAATGAAATTGCTACTTGCCATACTAAGCAGTAGCAGTTAGGATGCGGTGGGAATCAGATGATGGCTTGGGCTAAGGTGCTTATTTTGACATGGTGGAATGAGCCCTCTCCCCCGCTGAAGGAAACGATAATTCAGCTGTCATTCTCAGGAGGGTGGGGTGACGGCGGATAAGGGGGCGAACCAATTTGCGCCAAAGCGGAAAGAGCGCCAAGAGGTGAAAGCTTTCAGCACCACCTTTGCTTACCAAATGTTAAAATAAGACACATTTGTTCTCACCTGCTTTCAAAAATCTTGCTGAAATGATGTGGTAGTACAGATTATTTGTTGGTACAGAACTCTACTCTCTACTCAGCGTAAACAATCATACAGCAGCTCAACGTAAAATTGTATCCAGTTTAATACTAACAAAAGCGAAAGGCCATTTAAATAAACAGTGAGAAGATGTGAACATTACTTATTACAGGGTTTATACTTACATTATACTGGGTTTGTATAGGTTATTCTGAATTGAAAAAAAAAAGATAGCTTAACCCTTTACTGAGTACAGTGGCTGCTTTCGGCCGATAGTCGAAACAGGTAAAAATGGCCTTTATTAGACCTACGCTTTTCTATATTTAAGTCCCAAACGGTCAAGAATTTTCAAATTTTAGAGAATTTTAGGGGTGTGTTGGAATATAAGCAATGGCTGATGGATCACTGAAAAAAGGTTAAGAATGACTGGTTTAGACTACCGGACGAAAGTGGCTGTTGTGCCCAGATAAGGGTTAAAGTTTGTCAAAGTCCCTGAAAGAAAAAAAAAATGTGTATCCTTTTTTTAAACTAGAAACATTTTTGACCAACTAAATCGTTTTATACTGGAAAAAAAAAGAATAAATGTGAATTTATCTGAAACATGCAACATGGTGGAGGAGCGTTTAGCACATTCGCCTCACAGTGCCGAGACACCGGGTTTAACTCCTACTTGCTCCGATGTCCTTATGTGGAATTTGCATGTGCTCACTTGGTTTTTTTTTTTTTTGTATTTTGAGAAAACCTTTTCCTTGCCTTTTGTCCAGCTTTTTTTTTCTTTTTGTAAAAAAAATAAATGAGATCTTTTTCCTGAGCTTAGCATTCAAATGTGCCAGGTTTAATGTGCCTAAGTAATGACGCGACTTGAGGTACCCCCTTAGATGTGACTTCTACGAGGCACGTAACACCAGAAAGCGCCATTAGGACGTCATAATGGCGCGAGGCAGCTGATTGAATGGCACTCCACCAACGTTTACAGTCAGCTAACTCCCCGTTTGATTGTCCGATTATTGTGTTTGTGGCAATCATTCACACTGCCTTCTCACAATAAAAGCGACTGAATAAAAATGAATGGGACTCCCTTTAAAGCACCCCCTCCCCATCTCGCCACGAGATGCAGAGGCACGGACAAAACAAATTTCATTGAGCGGCGGAATGCATTGCAGGAAAAGTGCAAGGCATTAGCTGTTAGCTTTTATGATCTGACTGCTGTTTTTTCCTCACCTTTCTTGTTCTTTAATGTGCGATTGACTCTTTTGATTTCGGCGCGTGACGTCGTAAAGGTTAACGGCCACCAGCGCTTGTCGACGAGCCATAAACACCAGCGCTTACGTCGATGCCTCATATTTCATCCAGGCCACAAATCATGTTTGCGTTGACTTGGGTTAAGCATTGGCTTACTGAACACATTTATTACATTTTCCATCAAAGCGAGGCCAGCTGTTAGCAAATACGTTATGCTAAACCCTACGTGAGTCATGTTTACAATATTTTTCTAAACCCTTTGTTAGATTTTGAGCTAATGCTTTGCCAAACCGAATGTAACAATTCATTTGTCAAAACATCTGAATAAAATTCTAATCGCAATGTTTAGTTCTTCAAATGTAACATTAATGCGTTGATTTTAACATTAACACTTTTTGTAGTTCCTTAACCATAATAATAACTCTTATATATAAACACCATTGTGTGGTTTGCTCAAACACAAAATACATTATGCTAAACCTAATGCCTAAATCTGTTATGTTTTGAACAATTATT
The DNA here is from genome assembly GCF_059441005.1 of Hippichthys cyanospilos. Classification (NCBI taxonomy): domain Eukaryota; kingdom Metazoa; phylum Chordata; class Actinopteri; order Syngnathiformes; family Syngnathidae; genus Hippichthys; species Hippichthys cyanospilos. The sequence continues at coordinate 12,672,651 of NC_142386.1, read as the reverse complement.
GAGCAGCTCTGTACGGATAAAAAGGAGTCATTGGTGTCAAAATGTAGGCAATCAATTTAAAAATATTCAATTGGTGTAATCTTTACCTTCAAATATTGGTATTGATTAAGTCAAAGCAAACCCATTATTGTTCATTTAAAGCATTTGACTTGGAATAATGACATAATTTAAAGAATTACTTCAGTTTCACCTGAAATTGTTTCATTTGTGCAAATCGTAATTGTACATTGGAACAAAGCATATATTTTATGTCATAATATTGAATTAAAAACAATTGCTTGAAATACATTAGGAATGATAGGCAAGGCAGCTTGGTTTACACAGCGCACAACTACAAGTATGTACATTTTAAAGCATTTAAAAAAAAGAACAAAAGTCACTTGAAACAAAGTAAGGAATTAAATCGCATTTACTTAAACCACTTACAGTGCAAGATTTGAAAAACTGTTCTGAATATGTGCTCAGTCATATAGACATAAAATACAATACATTCACAATTAAAGACTTTTATTGTCATATGTATAGTAACACTACACAATGAAATTCTTACTCCACTTCCCCGAGCAGACTTGCATTCCACTCAATAGAGCAAGTAATAAAGCAGACAATAGTTAGCAATAAAAACAGGAATCGGTCAATAAGGGCAGTGATAAGGAGGCGCTATTGGAAGAATAGACTTACATTATTAACATATTATGAAGTAGCTGGAATTGAGGAAACGATAATACATATGTGGTTTTAACCTCAGGAAAAGTTGTTCTGGACCCATATGTTCCGTCAGTGACTTTTTTAACGACTTCTTTTCTTTCAATCACAAGCATCGCATTGGTTTTGTGTTGCACTTTGTCAGCCTCATTTTCTGTAAATGCACAAAAAAAGAAAAAATGCAATTATACCATGGGGGAGAATAAAAGCACACATGAGCACAGAAGTCTCAGAAGAAGAAATACATTAACCAGAAATTAGAAACTTCGCAAAAAACGAAATAAAAGCTCTTGTAAACTTTTTCAGTGTTATTGATCTGTCGTTTAGCAAAAAATGTCAACATCATGCCGTAAAACCTACTATGCCTTTATGTTACCAGTATCTACAACATAATACTGTAATACTACTAAACCCCGTTTGTTTTGACCTACTTCTAGAAAATTCGATAGGCATGTGTTAACCCTTCAACCTAAAATGCGACAAAAACTCAAATTCTTCCCATGTTCTTGGTTAACCATTCTTCCTTCCGTCTTTCTTCTTGCTCCTGATTAGGTTGTAAGCCATTAAATAACAGCAGTGGAAATGCACATTATTATTTGCCCAAACAGCTGCACGCTACAGAGAAGCTTTAAGTCTTTAATTACCATGCACTTCCTCATCCTTCTGTGGGCCTATTAGGCAAAAAACGTTTGGAGAAATGTAATTACATTCATGTATCATTAATATCTTTCTCACTGTTTCTCACTGAGTGGAGGGTTGGTGTGTGGGTTAGATGATGGTACATTATTTTTGGATGTAGTTGTAAATAGTTAATTTGGGCCCACAGGAGGTCCGCTGACATTCACATTGAACAGACTTTGTCTCTCATAAATTCCCTTTCAAGTAAAGAAAAACATGCTTTTACCTTAAAAAAAGACTTTTTTTTTATAGGACTGTCTTATGAAAAGAAACTGTGTTTAGTTCCCTGCCTCACTGCCATTTCATTGTGCAGGTTTGGAAAAAAACCAAAACAATGAACATGGACCGAAATCAACCTAGTAAACTGAAACGCTATTATCGCACCATAACTCTACGGCAGGGGTGCCCGCTGCATGACGTTGCACAAAAAAAACCCAATAACAAAAACAGCTGAAAGACAAATGTCAATCAAGAAGATATAAAAATATCTTCATTTGAAAAATAACAACAGTTGTAGCTCTTTTTGCATTGAGTTTGAATTTAATTTCTATGTGAATGTGATTTCAAAACAGCACCATTTTGTTCATATAGGAGCCTTCTGAGAACCAGGTTATTATGTTGGTTGAGCATTCACTTTGCTTCTGGAAGCAACTTCAAAATAAAAGTGTCCCAAAGCTGTTAGTGTCATAGGTTACATGTACCTCAAGTACAGATTATTTTGAAGGGTTGCCTGGCTTCCTCACAACATTTCGCATTTCCTACAATACTGTGATACAGCGGCTTGACAGGTGGAGCATTGTCCCCTATGTCTTGTAGAAGTTTAAAAAAAAAACAATAGAAAAAAGATAGAAGATTAAATAATAAGAAGTAATTAAAATAACAATAATAAACAAACCGTTTAAGCACCCCTGCTCTAAGGCATACCCGCAATCTCTTTAGTTCATCTCTTTAATGTTATGCTAATTCTTTTCCTTGGGTTTCCATTGTTAGCTATTAGACCAAAATGCTAACCCTATGGCAACAAAAACAGTAATGATATTCTAATCTTGAGGCAAGCTCTCATGCAACATAATGCATTAATTAAACTAAACATTTAAAACTAACTCTTGCCACTCAGTCTAATTAGCGCCCGAGCAGCGGTTGCTGCGAGGTCCCTATTGCTTCCGAAGGTTATTATTATTCTTATTATCCATTCATCCATCCATTTTCTATAACCGCTTATCGTCACAAGTGTCGCGGGCTTGCTGGTGCCTATCCCAGCTGATTTCAGGCAGCTGAACTGGTTGCCAGCCAACTGCAGGGCACATTAGGACAAACAATCATTTGAGTACCCACCCAATCACACCTAAGGACAATTTAGTATGTCCAATAATATGTCCTGCCATGCATGTTTTTGGAGTGTGGAAGTGCCCGGGGAGAACCCATGCAGGCTTGGGGAGAACATGAAAACTGTACACAGGAAGGCCAGAGCAAGGTGGAGTTAAATTCAGGTCGCTGAACTGTGAGGTGGACGTGCTAACCACCGCTCCACCGAGCCACCCTATTATTAATGATATTGTTATTGTTTTTAATAGGGCCAAACAAACTAAACCCGGTTTGTTTTGACCTACTTCTAGGAAATTCGATAGGCATGTGCAGCATCCATTTGCCATTTGTAGTGCTTATACTTTGGCGCCCTCATACCAGAAAGTTCATCACTACAAATTTGGGCTTTACCATTACAAGACCGGGAGACAACAACAGGGGACAAAAATCTTGACTGATCAAACTATGCAAAGGACAAAACACTTAACTCATTCAATGACAGGGATGTATTCTCATGTTTTTTAAGAGTCCAGTCCAGTATCTGGGATTTAATGTCAGGACTCTTTAAAAAAAACAAAACATGAAAATCAGATAACTCAGGTACACAAGGAAAAAATCCCAGTCTTGAAATCTCAATTAAAAGTCAAAATCTGAACACCTCTATATGATGATATAGTTATGCATATAGCGCCAGCTAGTGGCCGCAACATTTTTACATTTTTATGTACTGCGCTGTGTCCTTTTTTTTATGGAAGCCTGAAGCCTCAAGACATGAATCATCAATAAAGCCAAATATTGTGACGTTTCAAAAATGGGCATGACAAACACATCACTGCAATAGTAAAAGCTGCTGGAACTTGACCAGACACTCCTCCCTCCATCCATCCAATTTCTATTTCTCATCCAGGGTTGGGTCGCGCAGGCAACCGCTTTGGCAGGGAAGCTCAGATTTCCCTTTCCCCAGCCACTTCGTCCAGACATTGTCTCTCCAGTGTGTCCTGGGTCGTCCCCGGGGCTTCCTCCCGGTGGGACATGCCAGAACACATCACCAGGGTGGTGACCAGGAAGCGTCCTAACCGGATACCCGAGCCACCTCAATACGGAGGAGCAAGGGAGAGCAGATTAAACCAAATTCGGTCGCTCGTATCCAGGATCGTTCTTTGGGTCATGACCTGCAGCTTGTGACCATAGCTGAGATTAGGAATGTAGATGGACTGATAGATGGAAAGCTTCGCATTCAACATCAGTTCCTTCTTTACCACGACAGACTGGGACAGAATCTGCATCAAAGTGGCCACTCCACCTGTCAATCTCCGGCTCCATCCTGCCGTCACTCATTAACAAAACCTTGAGGTACATACTGTATACGCCTCCATTTGGGGCAAGATCTCATCATCGACCCATAGAGGGGACTCCACCATTTTCCGACTGCAGACCATAGTTTCAAATTTGAAGTTCCCGATCGTCATCCCACCATCATTCACACTCGACTGCGAGTATGTTATTTTACCCGTTTTGCCTAAATGATGACACTTCAGTCGTTTTCTTGTGTAACTTGTTGTTTGCTCAAATCCAACACTCCAGCCAGCTTGCTCTTGATACTTCTGTGATTAATTTTGCTGACAAATGTTTGTTTTTGAGCATAAATTGTGCTCTGGAACACTGTCACACACTTTTTGTGATTTTACAAGCTGCCACACTTCACCAACAATTCACCCTGGCAGCATTTGACCGGGATGAAGTGAAACATTGATTTTTATGCCAATCAGTGAGCTAATTGCATCACCGCTGGAATGATAATTACCAGAACATCAACTGCTGGATTGTTTACAGCTGAATGCTAATGTTTTTTTTTTTTTTTCAAGCCCCTAGCCCAAGGGTCGGCAACCTTTAACGTTCAAAGAGCCATGTTGACCCGGTTTGCACAGATAAGACAACACTGGGAGCCGTGAACCATTTATTACATATGAAATGAAGATGTTAATATAAACATATTCGTAGGATAAATATTTTAATGGGGTGAGTGGGAGTGTGGAAGTGGACGCAATCAGTTGGGCGAGAGGATTTGCTTGGAGCAGCTTTTGTTAACTCAGATTGCACCACATTATTTTCATTAAAAGAAGCAAGCAGACCGAACCAACGTCGAAATCCATCCTTGTTCACAAACAGGGGCATTAAGATGAGATTTATTCTGTTAAGAATTTTTCAAGCAATCCAGTTTGTATTGTTTATTTACTTGTGTTGTCTTATTTTGAAATATCTTCTTTTCATCTGGAAGCTTGGGATGTATTTCCTGTTTATGTTTGCCGTTCATCATTTAGCTCGTAGAGGTGTTCATGTTTACCCAAGGTTGTTACCCTTTTGGTTTCAAGAAAATAACTCAAGCTGACCCAACATTTTAGCCCATCCTTGGTCACATGCAGGGGCACATTAAGATGGCATTGATTTAGTGTCAAGAATTCTTCAAGCGCTTTAGTTTTTAATGCTCAGCTATATCTTACTTTGAAAATGAGTGCTTTTAATCTGGAAGTGCGCACCACATTTTTTTGTCTCCTGTTTTTAAATTTCCCAAAATTGATTGGCTGTGATGTGGCACCAAACATGTCCTATAGATGTCACTCTATCACCCAATTACATAAACTTCATTGACTGCAATTCAAATGTAAACACATTTTTGTCACAGATTAGCTGTCATTGCACATTCACACGCACATGCACACATACACACACACACACACGCGCACATATATATATATATTAAAACAAAAACATATTCAATTTCAACATCATTTTTATATTTAGAGAAGTTTTTTAAAACTTTTTTTGACCACGGCCATTGACTCATATTTTTCAGTTCCATTTATAGTAGTTCCTTGAACTGACAACGTGAACAGATTGACGTGCAAATTTGCTTTATCAGTAGAATGTCTGCTGGTGGCTAGCCCAAAAAAAAAAACAAAAAAAACTCGCAGATGAACTGTACTGGAATGTAAGCTGCAGGTCTCAAATCATGAGAAAAAAGTTGTGGCTTATAGTCCGAAAAATACGATAATTAAAATGTGAATGTATACCCTTCCCAGACTCAGTCCGTGGATGAGTAGCCAATATGTTATCGATCTCAGACTGGACTACATACTCCCATCCAACCCGCCGGTCAACTCTGTAAAGCACCTTTGAGACTTGTACTGTATAGCGGCTGTGCCAGAGCGCTAGCTCTCTTGCTTCCCCAAGCCGCTGGCCAGAGGCAACACGAGCTGTAGAGGATTACCTTTGAGAGAATTGGCTGCCTACTTTAGTTTCTTCAGTGTCAAACACAAAGCCTTAAAGAGGGATATGAAAGTGGAACTATTCTGTTTTTTAAGTTAGGGTTTGCTCTGTTGCAGTCTGCAACCATACATTACGCAAAGTTTGCACAGGATGAAATTAGATGACCTGAATTCCGCACAAATTTTCAAATAAGGCCGCCATATCATAAATTCAAAACATAAACAATACCCCAGCAACGACTGTATACAAAACCACGGGATTTAATGCGGTCGTTTAACAAAGCCGAATATTTTCGTCTCAGTATTTGCCATTGTCACATTCGCAGCCTTGTGGATGTTTCCCGCGGTGCAAAGTGGATTTTGACAGATGAGCAGCAGCTTTTTGCCGATGGTTTTCAGTCGCCAGAAACACTTCCAGCTGGACTGGAGCGACGCCACGCTCGTGTCTTCAGGGTTCCCGGCAAGCGCTGCCAGGACTATGCTGAGGCATGCTGGGTAGGCAGGCGCGAGGCGCCCAGGCACGCCGACTTTGTTCACAATGGGCTGCCAGCCAGTAGCTGCAGTTTAATGGAGTGATGCTGCCTCGAAGTGGTAATGGCGACCTTGGTTAGCCTTGCTTTCCAAGCAATTACATTGATCTGACGCAAAGGCCCAGCGCTTAACTATTTAACACCTGTAAATCATGTACAGTATGTTAGGTAAGTGTATTGTGTTTTTTTTTTTTTTTTTTAATCAATTCACCCCTGGGGAAAACTCTGGCTTTTAGAAGTTTTTGATGTGTGATATGAAAGAAAAAACATACAAAAAAACCCACTAAGAATCTAAAATATTGCATTGATTGTCAAAGGACACCCTGCAGATGTCAAATTTGGCCCATGTGAGGCTCATTTACTGCCACAAAAACATTGGAAAAATCGTCAATTTTCAAACACCTAATGAAACTCACAAATAAGGAGCAATAAAAATTTTTGTGTTGAGACCCCCAAACCACTGGAGGGCGCTAGCGGAAAGTTTGACATTTACAAGCCTTTCAATGACTTTATTGGGCGGCTTAGCCTGACACCCATATTGCAAAATTCTTGGTATGCATTGTGGGACTTGTAGTTGACAAAAGGCTTTGATCCAAGAACTAAATGTTTCAGGAAAGCTTTTATTTTGCTGCAGGGAAGCGTTTTATTTCAGCAATACATACAATTATATCTGAATATTTTTGTCTGCTAAATCTGCAACATTGAAATGATTTTTTTTCTCACGAAATGAAAATTCTTCGAAATGAAACAGTCTTGGAATAAATATGTAAATTTACATATTTATGGATAGGGCTGATGCCATGGAATATTTTGAGGGTTTGAACAGTAAAAAAATGTTATGATATTATGACCCTTTCAAAATCAGCCCAAGTTAGGTGTTAGTAAGGCCAGGTTAGTAAAAAAAAAAAATCCCTGGACACTCAGGGGTTAGACTCCATTTCAAATCATTCAAACCCACCAGAAAAAAAAGAAATATCGAGTAAACGAAAGCTAGGTTTGTAGATGAGTCGAACTGAGTAAAGAGAGTGCAATATTTTTTTGCCTAAAAAAATTGGTGAACATGAACAATCAGAAATATTGCAAAAGCAGAAGTTTATTTTATATTTTCCAGGTCAAGGATAGGAGAGGGACAAAAAAAGCTACCTTGATTTGTGAGAGTAAGTGATTGCATGTCTGCACGATGAGATGCAATCACCTGGCTTGATTCAAGATGATGGCTCATTAGTGATGATGGTCCAGCTTGTAATCACCTTTGATCGGCCATCAAAGTCCTGCATTTTCTTTTCGTTTAAACACACAATGCCACACTGGATCAGTTGTGATTGAAATAATCAATACAGATGATAAAAATTGTCCACATTTTTCTATCATTAGCTTTCTTTCATGACAATGCCTTTAACAATAAACATGATTCCGGATAATCATGGCCAAGACTGAAGCTGTTTCTTATTTCTGTTCGGGCTAATCAGTTTTCCACCGGGCTGCCTTGCAATTTATCTGTCCATCCATCCATTATTGCAGTCCATCTCAAAATTTTTTGCAAAGCCCCCCCCCAGGAAAGAGAACCACCCCCCCCCCCCACCTCGCTGACTCTAAATAAGATTATCATCTATAAAAGGTGTAAAATTATACTTAAAACTACATCCTTTGTAACATTACCAAAAGAAAAAGCAATAAAGATCAACTTTCAACAACTACTTTTTTACAGTGTTTATACAGGTTACAGGTTAGTCTAAAACTGAAAAAAAACAAGTGCATCAAAGTGCCTGAAATTGAAAAGAATAACATAAAATGCCAATCCATGTTTTTTGCAATACTCTTCACATGGCGTGGGGTCATCTGTGCCCCCACTGGCATTGCCCCCAGTTGGGCATGCCCCACTATTTGAGAAGGACTGCATTATCATAAACATTTACCCACACAGGGGTCGTGGACATTGCAATTTAGGAGAATGTAATTCCCAAATCACAAAGACTGCAATTGTCAAGAAAAAATGCTTCACATTGATCAAGGATGCTTTATTATTATCTTTCTAAATTGTACAGCCCAAGTAAATGGTATCTTAACAATACCAATAAAAAACATCTTATTTTATTTTTGTACTCACCACTTCTTTGCCTGACACATGTTAACATAAAATGAATGATAAGGCTTAGCTGTAACCTAAAAACAGAAAAACAAAAACATTTTCTGCTTTTGCCTTTGAACTTTTCAAAAACGACAATGTGGTGAACACAGCTATTAGGTGAATTTTAAGTTATGTACAAAACTTGTATATTAGGGTCATCAAAGATTCAAAAATGTCTTCAATTTTCATTAAAAAATCAAAATTAAAATGACTTTTGATTGATTAATGAACTGGTTGCCTGCCGCACAGAGACTAACAACCAATTCATGCCCCCAATCACACCTAGGGACAATTTAGTGAGCCCAATTCCCCTGCCATGCATGGTTTTGGAGTGTGGGAGGAAGCCCCGGAGGGAACCCATACCACACAGGCTTGGGGAGAACATGCAAACTCCATACAGGAACACAGGAAAAAACTGGATTTGAACTCGTGTTCCTCACGTTCTTGCTAATCACTGTGCCACCGGGCCCCACACACACGCACACACACACACACATATATATATATATATATATATATATATATATATATATATCCTAATTTCACAATTTTGTGTTAGTTCATAAAAATGGCCAAGCCCAAAGCTATTAGTCATTTCCACGATGCTGTCTGCATTGATAACCATCAGCGTAGGAGTGATGATTGATTTCAGAGCGGCTCATTGCCCTTTTGTGGGCCAGTTTAATTATTAATTTTTGCGCATTTCCCAATAGCTGCGCTCAGTATTGTTTGCTTTTCACCTAAGAATGAACCGTATATCGACTTCTGATCTTCAACATTTACATAAAATCTACTTGGCCCTGAACACTGGACTGGCTTTGGTCTTTACACAACCCATTTATATGCTCAGTATCATTTAGCTTTTGTTTGTTATTGACATGTTTGTGAAAAAAAGTTAAAGACTTTTTAGTAGCCAAGCTCATAATGGCGGACATTTATGTTCAACGAAGTCTAAATCGTCAATGCACTTGTATTTATTTATCATGTAAGTAATACTAAATTGTGGTGAATCATATGTGAGCGTTACCAAAAAAAGATTATTGACGAGGCAAAATTGTACTATAGTATGTGCAAAAACGAATTTGTGCTTTGAAAATGTTCATTATCTTTGCTGTTCACAAAAGAGGCATATTAGGTTTATTTCAGACTAAATTCTCCCTGAAGTTCACAAAACATTTTTATATTTATTCGTGAATAAACTGCCCTGATTTTTTTTATTTTATATCATATTATGTTGTAGTATAATATCATAATACAATATAAAATAAAAAATAATTTATTTAATAAAGTCAGGGCAATCGTAATTGTATAATTATACGATTACGATTGACCTGATTTTATTAATGCCTTTTGGACGATTGCTATTGTGTTGTTTTTATCTGTACCAAAATTCTCTTCAAGTTCCATGGTTTGACTAAACTGTCTAAAATTAAACACAAAGTATTATCCTTCATGTTTACAAATAATCACTGCTGACTATTGTCTATGACGAGCTTGTATGTAAATCATGTCTGGTAATAGCTTGTGTAGGCTTAAGAACGTGTCTTTGACCTTTTGTATTATTCCATTAACTCAATCAACCAACCAATCAAATACCAAAGAATTCATCCATCCATCCATCATCCATCCATCCATCCATCCATCCATCCATCCATCCATCCATCCATCCATCCATCCATCCATCCAAACCGCTTAGCCGCATTTTTTCCATAGTACCATTCAATACGTTCGACTCCTCTCGTGATTTACTAATTTTTCTCTGTGATCAATTTTGTACTGCTTCTTCATACGAGACTGCGATCTGCTTGCTCTGCATGAACTATCATCAGATCACGTGGTTGGATAAAGGCCCTAGCATGGACTACTTCATTATAACGCTGAGCAAATCACCTAGTGGCGTTTTTTTACGGTGTTTAAACGGTGTTATTTTATGGTGTAATTAACTTATAAAAAGAGTCTTGTGCAATCTCCAAGCCCTTTGGGAAGGTCCCGTTCTTGGAAGGATGAAAGGCTCAAGGGCAGGCCCTGGTGGCTGATAAGGTGGTGCCCTCAGGCAAGTATTGGATAAGGGCACTTTTCAGTATTCCTCATACAAACTTTTTGTTCTAATGCAATAAAGGGAATCAAGCAACATTTTTTCTCGTCCTTGGCAATTGTCTGATGTTTATGAAAACAGATACTTTTAGTTCAGGGCTGTCCAAACACAGTGCTCGAGGGTCAGTGTCAGTTTCTTTTCATGACACAACTGACCTGAGGATTCTGCTGAGAATTGGGTGTGTTGGAGAAAAAACCTGGAAAACATGAAGGTTACTAGTTCTAGAGCAGGGGTTCTCAAACTTTTTGGAGTGAGTTTTCCAAGGACCCCTGATTCAAATCTTTGCGAAAACCAAACAAACAAAAACAAAGTAATTCAAGCCGAACAAAGGTGCCCTTTTTATTCAGCAAAATATTCAATTTGACAACAAGTCTATTTGTTACTTTTCAGCCATACTGAAGATTAGAAAAAAGCCTCCTTTACTGTAACACACCAGGCATTTTTCTTCCCAAAAATTTGCTGCCATTTATTCAATAAACATTATAAAATAAAATGCCACTTTAGCTTTACTGGCTTCATGACACAAAACGCAGTTTGACAAATTTCAAAATTATTACATTTAAAAAGATATATATATATATATATATATATATATATATATATATATATATATATATATATATATATATATTAAAATATAAAAATGATGTTTAAATATATCGAAGAGTCATGACTATTTGAACGTTTTAATATAACATAAAATGAAATGAACACAAATATATAATATATATATATATATATATATATATATATATATATATATATATATATATATATATATATATATATATATATATATATATATATATATATGCGCTTCCCCTGGCATCACCCCCCCCCCCCCCAATTTGAGAAGCACTGAGTTACGATAAATATTCTAATCAAGAATACGGTCAATATAAAAATACTCATCTGCGCGGCAAAACTCAGTTTATATGGTTGACAGAGCAATCTTCCTCGAACTGTACCGAACAAAAAAAAAAATCAAATTTTAAGTTACCATTTATAAGACGTACTCATAGTTTTGGTCTTTATTTGGAAATACGGTGACCGTCTTTGACGTTTACAAAAATGCATCTATTAGGTTTTTTGCGTGAACTGTGTTTTCTTTGACGATTAGGACTCTGTTCCTGGTCATTACCAGCCAAAGAAATCGGAGTCATCAACAAACCAGGTAGCATTTTTAAACATCAATGACAAGTCAAAAATTGACACGTGTCCATGCTCACGAAAAAAGAAAAGAAAAGAAAAAAGTATTCAAGCAACCCAAACTTTTTTGTTCGCTATTTTAAAAGACTGGCGCGATGCAGCAAGGTGAAAGTGACAATCCGCCTCCACCTTTGCGTGGCACACGGCCTGCGTCGCCATCATTTACCGCCAAAGTTGTTGGGCCAGATTGCTGCTTTTTACGGTGTATAAAAAGAAGATTGAGCGCGTCTCGCTCTGCAAAAAGAGGAATGAGCCCCCTGTTGAGCTTTGCCGGAGGAAGGCAGAAAAAAAAGTCTGGAGGGCGAATACACAGGGTTTTATCATTTATTATACGGCTGAGAGCATCCTATATTGTTCGGGGACTCCTCGCACTCATCCATCTCCTGCACTGGAGGCAGCTATATGGATCAGGGAAGCCGTATCAGCATGTAATGTCATCGGGATAGGCTGTACCGCTTACAGTTTTTTAAGGCTACAGTGCAGTTCCCTGTGAGCTTTTTAGTTTTTATTTTTTTTTGACGCATCAGTTTTTCGGCCTGCGTGTGTAAGTGCTCTGCAGGAGACAAAACATCACTCTCAATTCAGCGATTGGTAAACTGTTCACTCAAAAGTGGCAATTAAATTGACAGGCCAGCAAAACGGGCTGGGAGACGACTTAACGCCGCATTCTGGAGGGCAACTGCCCCACAAAGCATATCAAGGACAAAGAGAGGTGACAGAGAATCCTAGCAAACCAGAAAATGTCACATTACCATCACAATTGGATAGAAAGAGACCTATTGTTGCAAGACCAAGAAACACACGTTGCTGTTCAAGTTTACATCTTTACTTTTCTTATGCCAACAAGTGCTGAACAACATTCAAAGGTTCATTCCAACTTGCCTTCTGGGGGAGAAGAAGCACCCTCCTAGTCCTCGTACCTGCCCAATTATGTTTTGTTTTCATCATCAACATCAATTTTTCAATTTGTGAAAAAAAACAAAAAAAACACCTCTTCAATGCAGCAGATTTGAAATAAAATGCTTCCCTGCAGCAAAATAAAAGCTTTACTGCAACAGTTTAGTTCTTGGATCAAAGCTACAAGTCCCACAAAGCATAGCAAGGACTTTGCATTATCATAGTCAGGCTAAGCCACTCAATGAAGTCATTAAAAGGCTTGCAAATGTCATAAGTTGTCCCCAGTGCTCTTGGGGTCCCAACACAAACTTTTTCATTGCACCCTGTTTACGAATTGCTGTTGAAAGGACTAATGCAAAAATCGGGGGAAATGCATGATACCGTTGGGTTTCAATCTATCCAAAATTGACGATATTGCCAATTTTTATTTGGCAGTAAATGAGCCCGACATGGGCTAAATTTGACATCTGCAGGACGTTCCACTCAACCTCCTGTTTGCAAGCATTCAGAAGGTAGGGCAGGTCGACATACAGAAAGTTGACATGTTTTAACATTCTATGCAATGTTTTAGCATCCTAGTGGTTTTTTTGGTATGCTTTTCCTTTGGTATCACATATTAAAAATGACTAAAAGCCAGAGTTGGGTCCACATTTTACCCAGGGGTTAAATCCAACTCTTAAGTCCATGTGAATGTAAATAACCATATTTTCAAAAGTGACGTTCGGATTTAATTTGATTTTAGATGCCTTAATTGTAACTTCTCGTTTTGTGGTAAACACTTTTATTTTTTGTTTTGCATTTCTGGTGTTGTGGCATGATATAAGATAGCTTGATTAAGGATTCGACATGGAGCTTCAGCTCTTTCAGTGATCAAGGTGAAGGTGATCAAGGTGATGGTGTTTGATGGCGATGTATTGACATAGTTGGTCATAAAAAATAAAATAATCAGTAAACGCGTCAACCTTGGGGAGGGGGCTGCTAAACTACGCTTATGAACAACTTCAGATTTACATTACATGGAGTTTTTTTGTTTGTTTTCTTAAGGTCAAGGAGCTTCCAGCATCATCAGCATGTCATGAACAGTTAAATGAAAACATAAACAATTAATTAGCTCCCTCTAGTTTTTTACAGTACTGGAAATAAACCTCCAAAAATGTTAAAATTTCACTGATCTTTGTTTTATATTTAAACAAAAACAAAGGCTGAAGTGTTCCCAGGCTCAGCAGAATCACATGTATAGATACCTGAAATGGAAAGAAGTCCATTCCTTGAAGATAAAATAAGTTTTATTTTCGACCATCAGATGTTTTAAAAAAGGCTCATGGCAAGAATTGTCCAAATGCTCAATATCGGTGCCGATAATCATCCGGGCATTTAATCTGTCCATCCCAAAAACCGAATCCCTATTTTGCACTTTCTTTCTACAAAGAATTTATCGAGCGCAATAATTGTTGCCCCAAAACTCCATGGCAACAGAAAATTTGCTATGCTAATATCTCTGCAAAACAAACAGCATCCTTAATCAGTGGAAATCACAAATGTCATTTGTTAGCGGCTGTTGCTAGAGCTTGACTATATCAATCACAATCTAGCAGACATGTTTAGTTTTAATAAGAACTGGAGTGGCGTAATGATAACGATGAGTCAAGAGTGTGGGCCGTTTCTAATGATGCGGAGATAAGCGGTCATGCATTGCAGGTCTCTGGAGATTGTTTGAGCCCAACAAGAGCCTGCTGGCTAAACTGGCAAGTTGGAGCTTACGTGCCAGTACCGTAATTCCCCAAATGAAAGACGCTCATTTTTTTCCCAAAGAGGAAAGCCAAAAGCATGGGTGCATCCGATAAAAAGCAACTAATTTAGATTAGTCACATTTTTATTTCGTGTGTGTTCTTACTTACAATAATTACCGTAACATGATGAGCGAGAGGGTGGAAGTCAGTTGGCTGTTAGCAGCCGGTGCGAGCAGGCTGAAACGATGTCCCAGTTCACATACAGAAATATGACTAAAATCATGTAAAAATTTATGATGTCTAGCTGATTCACAGGACAACGTGTAAGATTTCGTTTTCATTACGGACAGCAGGAGGTGCTGCGTTTACCATTGTCCGTAGCTATAACATATATGCACCCCCCATGTAATATAATTTCATAAATAGACCTATAATTATATTTAACATACTGTTGGTTGTTAAAAACACATTTATTCACAAGTTTTGTACATTTATAATCATTTAATTCTTTTGTTTTTCGTGAAAAACGGTCAAACTCTTACACATTGTCCTTATAAGAGTGGCACGGTATGCAGTTGAATGCTCCCGTTTGAGAACACGGAAAGGTATTTCGTTGGACTTTTTACCATGTACACACAGTCATAAACTTGATGGAAAACGGATGCTGTGCAACTTCGGAATTTATGGCAAAATAAACTCAAGATGCGTCGTGAGCACATTCGACGTTTACAATGGCGTGTCGTTCACTGACCACTCACAATGTGGGAAATCTGAAAGACACTTAACCTGCAACAAATATATAACTTACAAATATGAACGCAAGAAAAAATGAAGTTTAGGAAGATGAGATTTATTCTTTTTTGCTATAGTTTTTACAGAACATGCACACGCTAACATACCGTGTTTGATCCCAAAATTAAGGGTGCATTTTATCTTGTAGGAGTTCACACTTTTGAGTGAATAAGAATCTTCTCTCTTGCTCCTTTACACTCTCTTACAGACCTTAGACTTAAGACTTGTGTCTTTGAAGAGTCAAAATAAAGAAAGCCGAAAAAGACTTTGTTTTCAAGACTATTTTACTGATCTCGCAACAGATTACAGGGCGTTGATTGACCTCGCCTTGATATTGTTCTTGACTATTGACCAGTCGTTAAGATAGTTCTCTGGTTTTAGTCATTCCTTACTTTGATTTTGACATGCATTGTTGGGTTCTTGACAGGTTTTGACATGGTGGCTGTTTCATGACTTTGTTTTGGATTTGTTGCTGACATCGTTTAGAATGGATTTTTATTTTAAATTTTTTTTATAACCTTCTTTGTTCCTGAAGTAGTTCTCGAAATGTTTGTCCATGCCTTGGTTTTTAACACATTCAGGGCTTTTTTTTTTTTTTTTTTTTACTTTTTATGGTTTAAGGCCATATGTTTGACAGCAGTGATGTAAAAGTTATGATGTTTGCAGCTGATTCAAATAAGACTGTCAGGGTAAGCAGCCGAGTGCACCAGTTAGAGAACACAGAAAAGGTTTTCTGGTGACTCTTTTATATATTGCCGTATTTTGGCATAGACACACAATCATAATCAGGGTGGAACATGGATGTTGCGCAACTTTGGTTATTTATGGCAAAATGAACTCTGTCACGAGGAGAAAGAAAAACGACTGCCTTGAGCGAGTTCAACGTTACAGTGGCGCAGCTATCAGTGTGGGAAATCTAAAACATGCTTAAATTAACCTGTAACAAAATTATCAATTACAGATATGAATACAACAAAATCTGAAGAATTTACATAGATAAGATTTACTCGGTTTTGCTATTGTTTTTACAATGTCACCAAACTGTTGTTGCATCCTATGCACGCTAACATAGAAAATATCTAAATTTGACCCTAAAAAGATATACACAGGTGCATCCTATGTTTGCTGAATTACAGTGTTTTTGTGTCTTTGCACAGTTTGCATATGATGCAATTAATATATGTTCACGTGAAGAGACGTAGGTGTACTGAAAAAAAAAAAACACACACACGCAATTGTCCGTCAGTAATAATCATGACCGTAATAAAGTTGCATCTTTTTAATCATACATGATATAATGAACTTAACGCACTCTTTTTTTCATCCATAATTGACTACCGTAATCCCTCCACGGCCATTAATTATGACTGAACATGTGCTGTTGCTATGTAGTCTAACAAAGTACACCTAAGCTTATAGCTCACCTCTTTATTAACAGTGGATATGAAAAGTCAACACACCCCTGTTGAGTTTTGTGATTGTGAAAAAAATTAGGTCAAGGTAAATCATGTTAACACATAAGAAAATTAGCTTAGCACAGCCCAGTAATGTGAACAAAGCAGGAGAGTGTTATATTGATATTTAAAGGGTTCTATGAGTCATCCCTCTCTCTCTCCCTCTCTCTCTTTTAATGTACCATAAAACCATATTTACAAGTGGCATTTTGGAAATGAGAGGATATCTACAAGGACCTTGAAAGGTCTGACCACCTTAAAAAGAAAAAAAAATCATGAATAGCATTTTTTTTTCCCCTCTTATGAATCCCAACTCTTAAATCGGGTAATTTCCTAATCAAAAGGAACGTCGGGCTCAGCATTCCCGCTCGCAGTGGCGTCCATTAATCAATTTGAGCCCATTAGCGATAATGCAATGGAGCCGTTGAACACTCTTTGCCATTGTGGTGCTGCTACTGCCGTTCCTTAATTAACATCCCTATCTCCTGGCTGCCGTGTTCACGCAGAGTTAAGGGCTAGCCAAGGTCACCGGAACTCCATAAAAATGCAAATTTCAGTCACGCAAAATCCCCCGCAAAGCTGGACGTGATTAAATACTTCTGTGTTACCAATTATTTGTGTTGCTCTGTAGGGATGGGACGAGATCCCACGAGACGAGATGTCTCACGAGATTTAAGTCCACGAGAATGAGACAAGACGAGATTTTGGCAACATTTGTATCATGAAATAATGCCCAGTATTAATTTTTCAGCTTTTTAAGTTTTCCTTTTATTGATAATACGGTAAGAAAATTAACAAGCTAGTGTGCAAATGTTAATATTAACAAAGACACATTTGTTACATGCTCATTTTACAGCTGCAGCTCAGCGAGTTTAACATGCACATGCACACAGCATGTGACAATATTAGCAATTTTAATGGCAGTAAATGAGCCCATCATGGGCTAAATTTTACATCTGCGGGGTGTACCTCTCAAGCTCCCATTTGTGAGCATTTAGGAAGGAATATGCCGGCAGGATGGCATATTGAAAGTCAGCATATTTTGACAATCTATGCAATATTTTAGCCTCCTTATATGTGTGTTTTTTGTTTGTTTGTTGTTTTGCATTTTCTTCTCACAAATCCAAATCATCTAAAAGCCTGAGTTGGATCAAAACTTCCCCCAGGGGATAAAAGTACAGTAATAAATAAGCATTTCTTGTATTAGTTCTATATGGCTCCATCTATTGAGTATTTTGGTATTGGGATAAAAAAATAAAATATACATTTTTAGTAGGTGGCAAACAGTTATAAACACAAAAGACCAAATAATAATAACACAGTTATTTTTTTATTTTTTTTTAATTAAATTCAAAGGAAAATTCTAGTCAGCTTCCTCCATATTTTTTTTTTTCAACACGGCAACAACAAGTGACATCAGACCCACACAGGACATGTTTGATTCAGCCTTGTATGTTCAAAGGTGATCAGTTGCAAAATCAACCGTTTCAAAATGTCAGCATCAAAGTGCACAGTTTTAATTTATGTCCATATAACTGCCTCTGAAAAGCAATTTTACTGCTCTCATTGGAACTCGGGTGCTGCTAGCTTTCTGCTAATTTGTACTACAGTTGATGCTGGGCTACATACTGGCATCAGGAGTCATACAATAAAGTCAGCGTAACTCAATCACTTTTTAGTGCGCTCAACTGAGGATTGAACGTGAGTTCAGAACAGCGTTGGGTTGTTTACATAGGGAGTCACCACTCTTTCCAGAGGTGGAATTGAACCTTTTATTTCTTTTCTAATTGGAGCAATCAAACCTGGGACCTGTTTGATTATAGTTAATTTTCCTTTTCCAATTTGTGTCTGTAGACTCAAACCTCAAACATTTTGGTCACAGTCCGCATTCGATACTGTATTTGAATCGAATGTCAAGTAGATGGCATTCTTTAGTGTCTGTCTGTCATATGGTCACAGATGAAAGTTAGTGGAGTTAAACCTCAGACCGTTTAATCAAAGTTGACAATCAAAAGCTTGGGACCATCACAGAGATTTTTTTTAAATCATCTTTATCTCCTTAGTTGTTGGTGGAATGGGACCAAGGATCTTTTGATGACAGTGCATTCTTTTACCAATAAAAGTGGGCGGAATGTTTTGGTCACAAGCACCATGTTTGTCATTTCAACAGATTGGGCATTTCAATATCAGATCATCTCCATGGGTATTTTTTTTCAAGTTGATCTGATTTGAAATTTGTGTTGCTTTTCGCTCCATCATTTAATTAAAATTTGCACCCGGATCCCCCCGTCCAAAAGAAAAACCTTTTCACCTTGAGTGATGTTGAAATACATTCATTTTACAGTATGTAGCTGTGCGACCCTGGCTATAACCTGCACTTAAAACTCACGCTGCCCTCATTGTTTCACTCATTGTTTCTCACGCCGTACAGTCATTCTTCCGTGAAACAAATTTGACACATGAGCACACTGTAGACCGCACAACAAACAATGGAGTCCCAGCCATGTTCAGCAAGCATTAAGAGCTGAAAGAAAGGTATGTAAAATTTACACATTTCAATGCATTATTGACACATTTGCTCTGAAAACACTGTGCTGTGTGATATCATCGTTCATTAAACCCTGCCATTCTTAACACTTATATAGTGTGTAATCGAGAACATAGTGGATAAAATTGCAAATATTAGTCAGTAATCAATTATCCCTGAAGGCAAGCTTGTCAAGCCGCAGTTCATCCTGTGTCTTTTATGCTCCCATATTCACAAACTCAAGACAGTTTTGTCATTAGGAATCGAAATGATGAATTTGTCAGTTGACAGCTGACGATTACAGCAACAGACCATAATGATAGATGAAAACAACCGCTTTGTCATGGTTAGTTGGTAGTTTCAGAAAGATTTCTTTCATTCGGTGGTCCATTAGCAAAACAGGCATCTGTAGGTGACGGATCAACGGACAGTCCGACGTCTGTTAATCAAATCTGCCAAGACTTGAGTCGATACAAGTACTCTTCGGTTATGGTCTGCATTCCAGTCCTTGTGCTAATCAGCACGATTTTGGATCTTAATTAGAATCCAACCTCAGGAAACTGGGGTTTTCTTGCGAGAGTTTGCCTTTGGGTGAAAGGATTCTAGATTTTAATTTAACCTGGGATTCTATGCCAGTCAATGACCCCCCCCCAACCCTTCTTGAGTCAAATCAACCATCTGGCCCTTTTGCCCCAAGTTCATTCTATATGTTGTACAGAACTTTGACTTAAAGACATTCATCTCAGAGTAGGTCTTTAGAGTCACACTTGATTAACTTTGATTATAGTTTGCATTCTGATGGTTATTTCTATCGGTGAGATTATAGTAATCCTGAACTTCTCCTGACTAGAATAAAACTCATCTTTGTCAAAGAAAGCATTGTTACCCAATACTAATCAGTAAATTCAATCTTTGAGCTGTGTGGTCTGCTTTTTTGTCCTTTGCCAGTGGAATCGAACAGTGGTCTTTCGATCGAAGACCTTGCACTGTAGACCACACTCTCCTTGCGCATTCCCGGGACCCCACCTCCCCAATATTTGGTAGCCTTAACTCACATATACTGCCAAAGTTTTTCAAATTCTCTGTGCATCGATCTGAGTCCTCCTCTCCCAACTGAAGCTCCTTTTACAAGGCTGCCAATTAAACAGGTAACCAAGGCAACCATGCGAAATGATAGACTCAACATGGGCAACCCTCCTTTTTTTATTTCAGGGTTTGGAGAGCTAATGTTGGTAGATGGCTAACGGCCTTATGCAAACTTTATGATGGCGGCGGACGTTGTCCCATCAGCACGTCGTACAGATAGAAATGACGGTGAACTCTTGCTAACCCTGGTTCCTACTGAATGATTTATGACTCCGTTGGGGCACTGTGGTCGGTGCTTTTAGTGGCCCCTCCTGTGAGTTCCTGGAGGGGCTCATTGTATCATCACCACCCAGACAACATGGCCCATACCAGCAAGTGTTTTCAGTATCTGTACAGTCTCATCTTCTTTAAGGTAAACAGAGCAGCTAACAGCTCATGAAGCACAAACTTTGTCTCCGAAAATGTTCCGCTCTTTGGGGAAGTTCCTGGTTTGTTTCCTTGTGTTATAGCCTTATCCTTGCAATGCAAGGTTGGCAAAATTTTAGCATTTATAATGATTATTTATTTGAAAATTAAAGAATGTAAAGTAGTACCAATTATGAATTATTATTTTTTTTTTTTGCAGTGATATCACCAAACATTGTTTGCCAAACACCATATGAATGAAAATATGTACCTGGGTTGTCACTCACATCTGTAGATTAGTCGAACCGTAGCGGGAGACAGAGGCTATCTCTTAAATCTCGCTGTGCTCATTGCTTCTCTTTTCAGGCAGGAAAAGGTAAAATGACTCAGGATAGACACAACTATGGGACAAGATCTGCTTGTCTTTTTTTTTTTTTTTTTAGTTTGTTGGCTCAGAAGTCCAATTAAACATATGGGAGAATGCACTGCATGTCAAGCCACTGTATTGTAATAAAACAGCAAAACCCTGTGAGAAAGCCAGCCAATGCTTCAAAATAAACTGTAGGATATCAGGTAATGTATGACACAAAAGGCCTTGGTACACTTTTTTTTTCAAGTTTCTTCTGGAAGCTTTCTCGTTCCATACATAATATTTTGCGATTAAATAGGAACACACAAACGCCAATGAGAATGCCTGTCATCAAAAGTCCAATAATGTAGATGTCCTCCACATATTCAATGAACAAGATAGATAGACACACCTTCTTTTGTTTGTCAGAATTCAATGGCTCCCCTCTATGTGCTCTTTTCATCAAGAAAATTCTGTCAAAAGCCTAGTTGACCAATTCCATGGTGAGATTATCAGAAGAAAAAGGCTAAAATAATAGTTGTGACTGGTAGATAAGGGTGGGAGAAGAGCAGCGCAAAAAGCGTCCAACTCCCTCAAGAGCCAAGCAATTTTTTTTTTTTTAATAATAAATAGGCTCTGTCCGCCTCCGTGTTGATGCGTTTAGGGTCATGTCTTCCGAAAGGAAGCCCCGGGAATGACCCCGGACACGCTGGAGGGACTATGTCTCTCAACTGGCCCAGGAACATCTGGGGAGCCACCTGGAGGACATGGCTGAAGGGACTGAGGAGAGAGAAGTATGGGCTTCCCTGATAAAGCTGCTGCCCACGCGGTATGATCACAAATGGATTGAAAGTTAGATATTTAGCTTTGCCCTCCAAAAAACAAAATACTGAGTGGACATTTTCCTATCTATCTATCTATCTATCTATCTATCTATCTATCTATCTATCTATCTATCTATCTATCTATCTATCTATCTATCTATCTATCTATCTATCTATCTATTTTTTTTTCTCCCACCAAAGAAAGTTAGTGAAATGTAAAATGTGGGGCTGTCCTGTTTAAGTCAAGACAAACCGTGGAAGCAAGAAGACATTCACACGTAGCATCCATTAAGAGCATCAATATTACATATACAGCTGCTGTGTGTGTGTAGGTGTGTGTGTGTGTGTGTGAGTGCGTGTGCATATCTGTGCGTGTCTGTCCATGTTAAGCACAAACTCATTTTCTCCATAACACTCCTTTATGAGATATTTACACAGGACATCTATTATGGATTATAATGTGATTGAAGCTGAGTGTTTCTGTCGTGGCTCCTGGCTGGAATCCCATTGACTTTTATTTATTTATTTGAAACTGTGGATTATTGCTGGTTGTTAAGATTTATTTCAATTAGCATGAATAGCTGCTGAGAAACCATAGCGGTAATTTTGACATACAATCCATTTTGATACAGTTCAATCTATTGCATGTGACTGTGCTGTGGAATTTTTTTCACATTGGATTATTTTGATAATTGGTTTATTGCCGTGGCATAAAATTGTAGTATTTTTAAGGCAGTCCTTCTCAAAGTTAATTTATATTGCAGGATATGATTTTTGGTATGCTTCACTAAATCTCTTTGAATCTTATACAGCTTGTATAGATGATGATCTTATTTCGAGTTAGCATGGTGAGTTGGGGGGGCACGAAAGGTTTTCTCTTTCCTGGGAGGGGGCTTTGCAAAAAAATAATCGAAAAGCACTTTTAAGGCAAGATGAGCGCGCTCCTTTTTTTGTTATTCTGGTTTATTTTTAATGATCACCTCCATCAAAGGACCTCAGTCCAAAATCTGCATGAGGCCCCGAGAATTGTTGCGAGCCCCACTTAATAAAAATATCGTCTCTTCCGACATGCCCAAACACCTCACCGCACTTTATGGAGCGAATCAAGTCACTGCTCGACCGTCGCTACACACACGCAATCATGCATACACGTGCGCACACAAATGATGTGGAGGTGCCGCAGAATCACTTTTGCAGGCTAGACTCCCTTCCTCTGCAGTGGTGACCTGGACTCTTTTTTTTTTTTTCAACCATTATACGTTTGTTCTGCCTGCATCCGCTTTAATTCCTCACCTTCTAGTCACGTTGTTTTTTTGTGCTTGTGTTTTATGTCCAAATTGAATACATTAGTCTAAAACCAACTGACAGTTAGAACATAAAACTCTTTCACTGCACCTCTTTTAAAGGCTTGATTTTTTTTTTTTTCAATCTTTCGTTTCCACCCTCAAACTCGTGTTTTCTTGACCTTCTCATCGGAACTCTCCTCGCATCCTCCCGTTGGCCTATTTCTGTTTGACATCATCCATCTTCTTCCCCGTGCACACACACGCGTTTACAAACACACATACATCGAAGGAAATGATTGAATAAATGAAAGCTGCATTTAAAACAGAAGGCGAGTGATCTCATCAAGTGAGCCGCTGGGTTGTTGACAGGTGGAAGCTGGCACTCCCTTGAGTGTGTGTGTGTGTGTGTGTGTGTTAGAGAGGGTTTGCGTGAGTATATCTGTCAGTAAGTGTTAGTTTATGAGTGTGATTGTGTGTATGCATGTTAATATTTTTTCCAAGTTATTGACTGTGTACTGTAGGTGTGTTGTAGAAAGATGATGATATTGATCCCCAAAAAAACAACAAAAAAGTGTGACTGGTTATTTTTTGGTAACTGGGCGGAACCTCATCATTTGAAGACAAGCGCTGTCACCTGAATGGGAGGCTAACTGCGGCGCTGATTAATTATTCATGCAGTCTAATTCCAGTCTGTTTTATGTCACCGCCATAACGTGTTGTTGCTGTCAGGTGTGGTGTGGGGGGGATCTCGTGACTACCTTAATAGGAGCGGTGCTTGAGTCGCGTTGAGTTGCACTGATTGCCGAGGTCGCCACATGAGCCCCCCCACACATTTCAATTTAATCACATTAGCATGAAATGAAAGCGCATCCTCAATGAGGTTAGCGGCGTATTCCATTTTAAGCAAGAAGTAAGACAGCTTTATTTTGATATCTTCCATCCCCGCCTTTCAGTTTTACCCCCACATTTGGTTTAAAAAGCGCAGATTTTTTTTTTTTAAACCCAACTGAACTTTTCCTGAACCACTTCTCCCATGCTTCGACATGAGCTACTTGCTGAACTTGGGAAGACTTCCTGCAGGAATCCCTTGAACTAGCCAAGCGGCAAAGATTGTGCAAACACATGTAATGTGTTGTTTTGCATATGTTGTGGAGAAACAAAAGTCTCTCTTACGTATCGCAAGTGCAGTTTAGCGTGAACAGAAGCCTTCTAGATACACCAGTCCGACATGGGTCTGAGGCCCACCACACACCTATCCGACAGGTGACAGTTGGCCATCGGGGACCCAGCTTGTCAGCCTAATACATCATCACATTGGGACCAAAAAATGTCAGCGGAAGCAAGTTACTTCAAAACTGCAATGCATTATTACTTATTACTGTCATTTCAAAGGAATTACAGTATTTTCGGCACTATAAGGCGCACCGGATTATAAGGCGCACCCTCAATTAAAGACATATTTTAAAACATTTTCCATATATAAGGCGCACCAGATTATTAAGCGCACCCTCAATTAATGACGTATTTTAAAACTTTTTCAATCACAATATTGTAATACTAAAAGTAATCACAATCACAGCGTTATTATTTGAGTTAATCTCAAATAATAACGCAAAACTCAAATAATAACGCTAAACTCTCAATTGCATACTAACTTAATGTCAATATGACCAACCTTGTTCAACTGTAAACACAAAAGAACCAGGTAAAGCTTACTTTATCAGTTCATTCCCCATCTACAGATCCCAATCTCAATATGGATCCATATATAAGGTGCACCTGATTATAAGGCGCACCATCAGCTTTTAAAAAAAAAAAAAAGACTTTTCGGTGTGCTTTATAGTGCGGAAAATACGGTAGTTAAATTATAACATTACTGCATTTGAAAATGTAAGGCGTTACACTACTACTGCATTACTTTTATATTACTCTCACCACCATAGCTGGAAATACAGATTTGCCATTCTAAATGTAGCCCATTTTTCTCATTACACATCCAGTGGAAGGTTGGCTTGAGCCTCTGATCTTGCGGTGTTTTTGGCGAATTTTGGGGGAAAACACCACTTTCATTTAAAAAACGAATTGTATTTTTTTTTTTTTTATGTGTAATGCAATATCGCTACCGCACTTACAGTAAAAGGTAATGCATTACTCGGAACACTGGCAGAAACACACAGCAACAAAGCCAACAACGACATACCTTATCCACACGCATTTGACGTAATACCCCTCGATACCATTGACGGCAGTAGTCAGTTTTCCGCATTTCAATTCAGAAGCCCTTTTCCCCGTGGCGTATAAACAAAGCAGCTTGGCTCACTCAGGCTTCCACGGAATGTGTTTGTTGCAAAGTGGCAATTAGCACTGGTGCTGTCAGTCCTTGGTTACTTGCATATGGATGAAATAACAATGCGGCAGAGGTGCAAGAAGAGACTCAAAACATTTGATCTCCATGGGATAATGTCTCCCGATGTAAAGCTCATTCACCCTGCGCTTTGTTTTGTAAACACAAAATGGTCCCTTTTGCTCTCTTTAAAATTCATACATGATATCATTCAGTTTATAATACTTATACAGAACAAAATGGCATGTTTTAGTGGAACGTCCTTTTGATTAATTTAAATACCATATTTTTCGGAGTTCAACTGCACCAGTAAAAGCAAAAAACTGCCATGGATAAGCCGCAGGTCGTAACATCAGATATTTAAGCAGAAAAATGGTATATGGAACTTTCATACTCATTTTTTGTCATGGGCTACATTCTAGTATAGTTTCTCTTGAAGGGCTGTTGTGACTGTGAAGTCAAATAAATCTTAAGTATCAGGTCTCAAATCATGAGAAAAAAGTTGAAGCTTATAATCTGAATTTTTCCATTTTATAAAATTAGTCACCATTCGTCTCAGTAAAGCTTGTCTGTGGGCTGGAGTAGCTAATGACTTATTTTCTATAGTAGTGTTAGATGAATGTACCTGGGGAATCTTCACAATGCGCATGATAGGAAGGCAACCAAGGGTGTGGGTTTACTTTTTAGCTAACTAGGCTAATTGCTCATCTGGGAGGTTCTGCGTTGATGAACAATGGGATGCATGAAAATCCCTCACTCTTTTGATAGCAAAACATTTGACATTCATGAATCAGGGTGATCGGTTGAGAAAATAATTTGTGTTTTCATATACATGGTGTGCTTGGCCGTGTGTGTGCGTGCATGTGTGTGTGTGTGTGAGTGAGAGAAAGAGAGAGAGAGAGAGAGAGAGAGAGAGAGAGAGAGAGAGAGAGAGAGAGAGACGTTCTCACAGTGATTATTGCTTTCATAAACTTGATTTCCATTTTAGATCTTATGTCGACGATAAATTATTTATGGAGCTAACAAAGCTACTTTCCGTCATGATGATAATGAATATCTACAAATCTATTATCCGACTAGATGATGATGAATAATCTATCTATCTATCTATCTATCTATCTATCTATCTATCTATCGTTGGATCTTTCACATTTGTTCGTAGTTTTGATTGCGGGCCCAATTGAATAATAGTATATTGTTTACATACCTTTGTGAAAGATTCCTGCGGGCTCCGGTATGAGCCGGGATAAACACACATGCACACGTTCATCGCGTCAACAACACTTCGAAGATTTATTATTACCAAATTGTCTAATGCAGTTTACAAGCCAATTGTCCAAAACAGGATCATCACCTGGATCATTCCCGTGTCGTGGTGAGAATGATGCCGGTTCCTCATCGGCCCTCTTTTAAATTTGCGGGTCCATTGAATGGGGGTTGTCGCCCGTCTATGTCATCATGTTGGGTTGTTTCCTGTCCTCTGCTGCCCCCTTTCGGTTGGAGGATTCCAATCCAGACGTTTCAGCAACTGTGTAGATGCTTTTGAACATACCCAAGTACACATCAGAAACATTCTTCTTTTTACATCATTATATAGCCCCGACTTTTATTGATACATTAATCTGATCTTCTAACTCCTACATCGTAAGGTACAATATTTCAGTATTTTTATCGTTTGCGCCCGTATGTGCATGTGTGCCCCGAACGTCCCAGACCTCTGGACGCCAATCACATCTGTGTGTTCGAGGTCGAGCATCGAACAATGCGTTCTGGTTGACTTTACCCCCACTCCAATCTTTTATGCCGCCCGTCTCTTTTGTTATTGCCGCGAGTAAGTCCCTGACTGTCTAGTCCTCAATACGTATTATATTTTGGCCCTATTGATACTTTGTGTCTTTGTTTTACTGATTGTATCACAAAGACAAATGTTGACCTCCCGGGCTGGCTCTACAGAAAGTTGCTGCTCTGAATTTTACTTGCCAATCAACCTATGTGAAACTACATTCCTTCACTATCCATCTATCTGGTTGGTCGCTTAGTCTTGTCTGTGTATTTTGAGGTGAGCAGCTTATCTCATCTTCATAATGGAATGCTTACGGTATAAACATCTGCATTTCGTTAGGTGCCAATTACACACAATCATATATTAATAATGTGAATCAATTTACCTTACTTACGTATTAAGGGAATTGGATTACATTACTAACCAAACATTTTTTAACAGGCAACTAGAAAGTGGAAGGATTTCATGCTGTCTTCTATTTGTGCCTGCACTCCCTCCCAATGAAATATTCGACATTTTCAGCATTTTTTTCTCTTTTACCCCCTCTTGAGGGGTGTATTATGTTTCTCACCTTTTTCACCCCTATCCTCTTTTCATGTCTGGAAGATTTGACTTTAAAAACATGATGATGATGGACTCCCTTATTATTGAAACACGCTGTTTACTTTAATGTTTCCATTACACTATTATAGTTTGTGTTTGAAAAGCACTCTCCTTTAAGACAAGATATAAACCTGTGTGCACCCCATCGTGCTGCAAAATACGAGTTGGTTGACCACAGTCATTTTAAGCAAAAAGAAATATGTCAAATGAAATATTATTTTCTTTCAAACCCCTGTGTTCTTGCCCCATGTGGTGGTTCACTTGCTAACAGCTAATCATCCATCCATCTATTATTTACCGCTTATCTGGGGTCGGGTCACGGGGGCAGCGGCTTTTCTTTCAGACTTCCATCTCCCCAGTCATTCCTCCAAGCTCCTCCGGAGGGGATCTCCAGGCGTTCCCAGGATAGCCGAGAGACATTGTCTCTCCGGCAATGTCCACATTGTCTGTCCTGGGTCGTGCCTGGGGCCTCCTCCCTGTGGGAAATGCCTGGAATCCTCACTAGATGTTTAAGCCACCTCTGGCCAAAGATAGCCAATCAAGCGATCAAATGTCACGGCGGTCCGAAATCTGATGTGCCCTTTTTTCCGCTCAAATTGCAGTAGTTAAGTCAGTAATCGGACAGCTGACTAGCAGTTGACTAACGAGATACAGAGTGGACTCAAACGCTGCTTTGATTGAAAAACTTATTTTGTAAACTTTTAAAAAAGCACCAGAAGATGATGGAAGTCTGCCGAGGTTTGAAAAGTCATAATTTTATGGTCATGTATCAGAGTATGTCTTTGATAAACATTTATTTGAAATGTGTATTTTTTTTACCTAATTTTAGTCGTTTTTTTTTTTTCAAAATACATCTTAATATACTGACTGTACTATTTTCCCCGTTTTTTTTGTTAATATTTGCAAATCTTTTTTATTTTTATTAAAAAAAATCATATTTGCATATTTTACTAGGTTTTTTGTTGAGTACAGTATTTATTTTGGGATGTTTGTGTCTGTATAATATAGTTTCTTTGTGTTATTTTTTTCGGTTTTATATTCTTTGGATGTTTAGAATACTAAGATTCGCAATTATATCTCTAATATATTTAAAAATATATTTTTTGTTTTCAAATACATGGTGTGCTTATCCGTGTGTGTATTACATTTGTTTTTTCCATAAAACCTCGTCACTTTTTTGCTCAAATTTTTTATCATAAAATTCCAGAAAAGTTTATTTGGAAAATCTCATGTTTTTACTCCCTCTGTTTTTCAATACTTTATGGGTCATTCCAGAATTGGAGGAGATTCTACGTCCCACCGATGAAATTTTAAATAATCCACATGCAAAATATTAAAACATGCAGTTTCTGAGTAGACTGTCACAGAAAAAAGAATACTTGATCTGCAAACTGAACTCATCAAGCCTATGACACGATAACATGATGATAACATTTATTCAAAATAAAATAGACACAACAAAATAAAATAGATAAAACAAAATGAATATGAAGGGCACGTAAAATTTGAAATAACTATTAATCCCAGTTTAACGGTATAAGCGCTGAACTCGTTTTTCCGCAGCAAGCTGAGCCCATCTACGTGTGATTTGAGACAAGGACACCCGAAGTGTGTTGTTTCTATTCAGATGACTCCGTTGTTTTGTTTTTTTTTTGTCGTGGTCAAAAAAAACAAAACAAAACAAAAAAAAAAACCCTGCTTCAAACAGATAGGATGCAGAAAATCACAAACATGCTTTTTAGGCCGCTGTAATTCACGAGTTGATCATCTTGTTTCTCAACTATGCTAGTTTCACCTGGCTGGGCTAGGAAGTACCCCTCAAAACTTCATATTATGATAAATCATTATTTGCCTTAAAAGTGTTTTTTTTTTAAGTTGTAGGCTCCTTTCCTGTCTCTTCTCGAGGGCTTTTTTCCTCACCCAGAGACGTTTTCCCAAGATGTCTGTTTCTTATTCATTTGCTACTCTGTGGGGGAAATTTTGTCATGAAAGTGACCCAAATGAATCGAAAAGAATCCCGGTCAGCTTGCAAAAAAAAAAAAAAAAAGTTAAAAAATAAAATACCTTTCAGACTCAGATAATATAATAAACGGAAAAAAAAATCATTATTTCAGGTGCAGCCCTTGTTCTCTGTACCAGTCGATCATGAACAACCGGTACTGGACAGCAAACCGGTGGTTGTGGACCCCTGCTTTAAAGAGCCAAAAGTCCTATCACTACCACTTACAACTGTCCTGGGGTGGAGTGTGTGGAGTGTGAAATTTGATTCTCATTGTTCACAGTAAAAAGCTATTCCAAAGACACGGTTCACATCACTAATTAGTACCACTAGTACATCTGGGAAAGAGTCATTCCCTCCGTGCATTCATTTGTATTTACTTTCAAATGTTCAGTTCTATACCATAGCTTGATTTTGAACTTTTATGGAGCTACATCTTCACTAAATCATTATTTATTAACAGATATTTCCCTCAGTTTGAGCAGATCCTTCATGTTCACATCAGTTCCCTTGGCCGTGAAACGTAGCCCTGCATGTTTGTTCAATCTTCCCACGCTCTGAGGGACATGTTGAACCCTCATCACGCTATTGGAAAATCGAAGCAACGTTGTTAGCGTTTTATGTCAGGAGCTTCCCGGTCTTTGACTTTATCATTTGTTTTTATTTCAGGCGGCCCCGAAACTGTATAAATATGTACCGAGTGTGTGTTTGTGTGAGACATCGCAAACAAGCTAGTAAGTCACTTGTTTATCTGCTGCCCTTTCAAAAGACATGCGGCTAATGCTGCCTTGCTAATCGTGTGCGAAAGTGCTTTTGTCTTCATAATGTCAAACCAAAGAGGACCCCACAGACACTTTAGTAGCCATTGTAATATTTCATCTATATCATGGGCACAATCCGGCATGAAAAGCTGCCTGGTCGTCAAGCCTGCATAAGAAGGAGTGGATTGAAGCCTCTCGGCACGGGTGCTAATGCCGCCTCTGGGACGTGTTGTGATTTGTAATCATAGCCGCATTCGTCTGGCTTTTTTTTTTTTTTTTTTAAATCTTCATTGCGTTATGTGACACGATGCATTTTTTCACTCATCAGTTGTGCAAGGGGACAAGATTAACATAACTAGACAAAAAAAGCATAGAATTGAGGCTTTCAGCTCTGCTAAAAATCCACAGCTACCAAGTTTGTGGGTTTGGAAAACAACCCAGCATTTTTGGGTTAGAGTGAAGTCAATTCAACTCAGTTGACAATGAGTGATTTGGCAAACATTTCATTAAGTTTCAATGTTCAGGTCGGTACTGTCAAAGTAAACATAAAATAAAGAGAATTTTATGATGTGTATTTAAAAAAACTTGGCCTGCCCCTAGCTTAATGCTAACACCCAATGTAAAATGCCATTGATGAGTCAGTAAAGCTAGGATTGATTACAGGTTTCAAGTTGATTTAGGTTTCCAAAGCAAGGTTGCAAGACAGTTGGTTGATGCTTGATGCATTCGTGAGCTCCGTGTGGCTCCATGCATTAAAATGACGTCATTTCAGCAACCGTGTGGGGTCCACGTGGGTCAGATTTTTTCGTAACACTTCTGGAATTTCTCACTTTCATGCAGAAAACATGGCAACTATTGCTTACGGTAGTTCGCTGGTACAAACACGTTTATGATTCGTCTGAAAAGAACTACATTGACTTAAATACTGTAAACAACTCCTGGAGAGCATGCAGGCTGGGAAGAGATGAGAACTATGTTAAAACAACTTGGAAGAATTTCAATTGTTTGAATAGGATTCTCTACCTCTGTTATGGAGTAGTGTTGTTTTTTATTCCTTGGACGCTATTTACTGCCACCTATAGTATGGGAGAATATCGGCTGATTGCAGGGGGAAAGCCACACATAGTATAAAGTACTGCAAAATGTGTGCCGGCGAGATTCCACATGTCATATTTCCACGCGGATCGTTCATGCGTCAAGCATAAACCAGGCTTTAGGGTTTTAAGTCATGCTGTCAAACCACATGTTTAAAGCAAGGATTATGGTCTCCAATAAGGTTATCAAGCGTTAGTTTGCCAGGTGTTTTTTTTTCCATCCTTTTTTTTCAAAGCAGGATAGTTTTCTGGTTAGGCTTTCAAATTATGGTTTTAATACTTGATTTGTTTTGCAAACAAGGGGTGGGGCACAATTCAGGTTTAGGATTTATTTTTCAGGTGTCAAGACAAGGATGATGTTTTAAATTAGAGTTTCAAAATACGGCCTGGATTTAGGTTTAAAGACCATTTAGGGTTTCATTAGCTGGTGTACCTACTTACGCGTGTAGAGAATTTTCTGTAAATTGACATGGGGGCGATCGGTAGTGAGGATTCACAACTTCACATGCAACTAAAAGGGATTTAGCAGACCTTGTGAGCGGTCGTGACCCCCCTCTTGATGGGGGAGGAGTTCAGGTGAGTATCCGATTGGAGTCTCCTTGGCGGTGATCGATAGACAACCGTGCAGAGTAGGATTAGTGCGTTCGCATTTGACAACGCACCAGAGACTCAATACATTTAGAACAAGGAGAAAATTGAATTGACTTGTAATGGAAAATGAATATGAGTAAAACATTTTGTTGTTCAATGACCACCTAGTTTTGTTTTTGAACAAATACTCTTTCATTTTTCATACATCAGAACTGTTTGTGTAGTTTTTAAGACTACAGTGAGCCCCCGGTTTACGAGATTAATGCGTTCCGCGGTTGGGATCGTAACGCAAATTTGCCTTATGGCAGGCAATCCAAAGCTATGTTAGCTATATTAGCTCAAGCATATAAAACCCCAGGTAAAAACATTAAAATTGTATATACATAAGTGCTATGTATATACAATATACATGTATACAGTTAGATAACATCATAAATAAAAAATATATAAAAGATTTATTAACCTTTAAGGATCATGACAACCTTGTTATGGCCATATTCCCTAGTGAGGGTAGCCTAGCCTAGGCTAGGCTAGCTTAGCATTCATTGTATTTCTTGATTACCTCCACCTTTGTTTCAATTTAAATCATCTTCTTACTTCTCTCTTTAACATGATTAGCTATCTTGGGACCCATGACTAACCACTTCAAGTTTGAATTAAGCACTAATGTGCACTGTAAATACATTTTTGTAAGCACTCAGAGGCAAGCAAAGCTTTAACGATCCGCCATTTTGGAAACCGTGACGCCGACCAATAGCAGACGAGCATCTTAGGGAGTTGTGACACCTTCAATAGCAGATCAGCATTCTAGTGATGTAAGAGGTGACGCGTGTATAGATGTATGAGCGCAGAGGAAATCGCAGAGTCACGCATGCACACTGACCGCCATGTTTGAGGAGGCGTTTTCATCGTAACGCTAAAAAAATGGCGTATCGAGAGGACAAAAAAAATGTCGCGTTCCACGTCGTAAGATGAAAAAACATAAGGCAGGGACGTTGTAGACCGGGGGTCCACTGTATTTTACTCATGTCGCTTAAATCCTAAAAAAAAAAAAAAAATCCACAACAGACTCCAGATGTTCACCACTTACACATCTACAAGCCTCGGGTTACTAGGTGTCCATATGGCAACTGATGGCATGATAGTGTTTGATTAAGGCTCATTGGAAATTGCAACAGATTACAGGGCGTGATTGACCTCGCCTTGATATGCTTCTTGATTATTGACCAGTCATCGAGATAGTTCTTCACTGGTTGTTGTCATTATTTGGATGTTGACATGCATTGTTGGGTTCTTGACAGGTTTTGACATGGTTCTTGACTGTTTCATGACTTTGTTCTGGATTTGTTGCTGACATTGTTTGTGTTGGATCTTGTTTTCTATTGGCTTTATTCCTAAAGTAGTTCTTGAGGTGTTAATCTTTTTATGATTTGGTTTTTGACACATTCAGGACTTAATTTTTTATGTGTTTTGCTTTGTTTCTTGACATTTAATCTTTTCGGGATCCTAACATGATTCTTGACTTTTTTATTGACAAGGGTTTTTTTTTTCTTTTAGGTGTCTGATTCGGTCTTTGACTAGCTGTCCACTTGGTTTTTGTTGTTTCGTTTATTACATGATGAGGTTCAGAGCTATTTCATGACTATGTTGACTTAATTTTTACATGATGTTTTCTTGCTTTTGACCTGGGATTATACTTGGTTTTTATACATGGTGTTTTTTTTTTTTTTTTTTGCAACACAAACTTTTTTTTTTTTACCTGGTTTGTAAAGTTAGTTGTGAGAAGGAAATGACTTTTTTGTGACTGCTTGTCATGATTTTTATTTTAGCTCCTGACTGGCCCCTAACATATATAGTCGTAATTCTTGACTGTTTTTGACATGATACCCAAACTGGTGAATAAAGAAAATCTCGACAATAAAAAAAAATTTCAATAAGTCACTGCAGGACCATCAGGAGCATATTTGTTAAGTATTTAGTGATAATAAGAAAAAAGTATCAAACAACACCTGATAATTAGTGTGAGAAACTTGAGTGCATGGAGGTGTGCTTACAAGTAAATTGATAGTGTGTATTTATAGAAAGGCAAATGAGCTGATTTCACTGCATCATGAGGCAACAATACACTTCTCCTGATTTAATCAGAAGGTAAAACATGCGGTAGAACATATTTCCTCCGTAGCATTAAGTGCTTCGTGCAACTGCTTTTTGCTTTCATTTCCATATGTTTAATACAACATTCATACGGTCGGTAATCCATGCTGAATTCAAATTGTCATGTTTTTGCTGGAGCAAACAGCTGCACGCCATCTGCTATGCCTTCATGGGGGAAACCGTTCTTTTTTTTTCTTTCCCTATCTTTGTTGAGGGAATGAGGGATTAAAAAGCATAAGAGCCGCACCGGCCATACTCACTATCACTGAAAAACCGTAGTTTTTGTCACAGATTATCAGGGAGTCTGGCAACAGTGACGTATGTAGGAGGTGAATCTGAGAATTGATTAAATGCTCCTTGGCAAAAAGTTGCTATGCTAAGATATAGCAAGATCACAACCTGAGAAAAAAAGGACCAGTATTCTGATTTTAGAAGGGATAAAATACAAAATAATAGTCCTTAAATGAGATTGGTTGTTTGTCTCTGTGTGCGTTTTTCTGAAAAGTGACTCCCTTACAACAATGAATTCCTGCAATGATGCATGGACACTTTTCACCTTTCACATGAACACCTCAAGGATACAAAAGGGTCATACTCTTTTTGGGACCCTGCTTTGCCACTTCTGAACATAAACACAAATGCACTCTTACCAGTCAAGTAGAAAGCAGCGAAGGCCAGCATCATGTTCCAGGCCACCTTTTTCCTGTTTTTACTTTGTTTTTGGGCCAGGATCAGTTATTTTGTCTTTGTAATAAGTTATTTTGTCTTTGTGGTGTTCAGAGAGGGTGGTTCTCTAGAATCCACGCTGACGGTCTCTCAACCTCCTCCCTGCTAGTTTGATGCTAGCTAACATGCTAACAATTGATATGTTAAGTCCTATTAAGATCAGTCTGAGTTCAAAATGCACAAACTTCATATGAGAATGGATGAAATGCTAAAATTGTT
Source organism: Hippichthys cyanospilos (assembly GCF_059441005.1). NCBI lineage: Eukaryota > Metazoa > Chordata > Actinopteri > Syngnathiformes > Syngnathidae > Hippichthys > Hippichthys cyanospilos. The sequence continues at coordinate 12,637,111 of NC_142386.1, read as the reverse complement.
GTGGTTACTGTACTAACAGTAAGGCAAGCGAGCTATCTCAGTCCACAAAGTGCAAAGTCAGATTAAAGGCTTTCACAATTTGACCTCTTTAATGAGAACATGCCAATGTTGCTAAGTTATAGCAAGAAAGTAACCTAGAGAAGAAAATATCGCGCAGCACTTGAAATAATAACAATAATGATATGCTAATCGGTATTATGCTAACACAAGGTACGATAGAGAGGGATTTCACTTCATGCCATGTTGTCGGAAGTTATAATTGATAAAATATTAGTATGCTAAATGACGCTTTGCTAAAATGTAGCAATGAATTGAATCCTGTTAGTTTGAGAGGGCAGCACGCTGGTTAGCACGTCGGCCTCACAATGGGGAGGTTGCGGGTTCAGTTCTGGCTCTGGGCTTCCTGAGTTTAGTTTACATTTTCTCCCTGTGCCTGCGTGGGGTTTCTCTGGGTATTCCACTTTCCTCCCACATTCCCCAAAACATGCATGATCGGTTTGTGAGAATGACTGGTTGTTTGTTTATGTGCCCTGTGATTGGCTGGTCACAAGCTCAGGGTGTCCCCCGCCCACCGCCCAAAGACAACTGGGATGGGCTTCAACACGCTATTAAGATGATGGATGGGTATTTTAATTTTAGTTTTCTATAGAAATAGATTACATTTTGCTGCTCATTTCCTTTATCATTGCTTTTGTTTCTGTGTACTCTGAAGCCGTAACATACTTAAAATTCCATTTACATAATTTAATGTTGTATCTGTTGTTATCTATTATCTATTCATTATTGCACATTCTTTTCCACAATTGTGCTTTTTAGATATTGTTTCGATCCTTTTCTTTTGTTATGGCAAGGTGCACCAGACGTTTTGATCTGTTTTGTCTCACCTTGCAAGTTTTTGTTCTTGTGTTCCATTGATATTCTATCACGACAAACCTGTCGTGTCACAAGCGCTTTGTCATGTAAGTGACACCCATCGACGGTTTATGCCCTGTGAATTTAATTATTGGCAGGCTGCTACCACCCGCAAATCGAATAACACGCCGCGTCAGCACATTTTGACTTGACGACAAAAGCTTGGTCAAAATGTCAGTGAGGTGGGGAAGCACAAGGTTTTTGGAAGCTCGCAATTGTCCCTCTGTGCCCAAGGTGAAGGCAAGCATATTAAAAGACAACAAATGGTGCTGATGATCAAATACAAAAATGGAATGGGATGCCGCTGAAAGAATTTAATGAGCTAGAAACTCCTCTCCCTCTGAGTTCAAGTCAGACCAGGCCTTGGAGTGGCTAAACGCGGCCAGGCTTTGAGGGTTTGGCCGCCAATGTCAAGTGACGGGTGCACTTGAATGCCTCGTAGACAAAGATCTACAACGAACGTCCCACTGTCTTTCGCGCTCGTCTCTCCAACAAAAGTGAAAACCGACAGCGCTCGTCGGTCATCCTCTTCAAAGCTAACAAACACGTCTGCTTTTCAAAATGTCAGACAGATAAGCCGGGCTAGCAAACACGCCTCCATTGTCCCGGAAATGGCTCATTACAACGCTCCAAATAAAGCCCCCCTGCGGGGATATGTCTTACACGGCAAATAAAAGACAACAACAACATTGCAGACTCCACGTGGACCCGCTTAGACGGATAGGATTTAGCATGATAGCCTGGAGAGAGCGAGAGCGCAAATGTCAAACATGTTATGTATTGTTAGCGACTTTTGTACTGTACGCTTGTAAGCGGGGGGGGGGGTTGTGTTCAAGACCGCTCGTAGAAAGAAAAAGTGCCAGCGGTGGGCGAGCTTTTTAATCTCTCACTAACCTAGACCGCAAACCGTTTTGTAATTGACCTTTGCATGAGCGCATAGGTTGCCGAGGGGTGGGTGGGGCGTGGGGGGCTAGTTTGCATTTCCCACAGATGCTTAGAGAACGAGACGCGACGGGCAATTAGTACGGCGGTATAAGGAGGGAAGTGAACACATCTTTTGGGCGGATGCCATGTGGAATAAATACTTGATCATGATGAAAGAGTAACAGCCTGCCAACTGCTTTATTGTTTTAGTTAGTTCCAAAATGAAGACATGGAAATAGACGTAATCTTATTCAATGTACAGGCAAGCTTGGAGTTTCACGATAGGGTTTCTAAATAAGATTGGGTTTAATGTCTAGTTTTTAAGTCCTGATTTGGGTTGCTAAATCCTGATTTTGGTTCCTAATTAGGAGTTTGAGTCTCAGTTAAAAGAGTTATAGAAAATGTGACAAACATCAGAATTTTTAGACATGTAAAAGTATCAAGTAGAGGTGCAATTACTTAATTGACTGTTTAATTACTTATTACTATTAAATGAATCTATATATTTTTGGTAACCGATTTATTGTTTACACACCTGGAATTGTCCACATGCTCAAAATGTAACTGGAAGTATTTTCAGACGTCTTTAGTCCTGTATGAATGCAGGCATTTTAACTGTGTGAAATCGCAATAAAACATGAGCAAACATCTGGCCTTTGGCAACATTAATGAACATTTTTGGTGATTTTTCTAGTTAATGACCAAACCATCAATCAAATCAGAGTAAAAATGGTTTTTGCGTTGCCAATTTGAAAATCAAAATCCTGTTTTAATATAGCAATGTAAATTATGTAAATTAAAACTTGTTTGTAAAAAAAAATCCAATTATTTACAAAATAAACAACTGATTAAATGATTAATGAAACAATCATTAAGTGAAGCCCAACTTCAACTCTGGGTTTCAAATTAAGTTCTCAGTCATGGTTTCTCAAGTGCAGTATTTAGCCATTTAGTGAACTCTTCACAACCCTTCAATCTGTTGTTCCATAGACTTGCATATTTTTCAACAAATTGGGTTCTTGAAGCCTCTGTCCTTTCTGTTCTGTTTCAGCTGTCTCTAAACCGGACAGCGGGCCCTGTCGGAGCACTTACTGCGGTCGCGGCCGCCAGTGCATGCTGATGGCGACCACTGGGCGCGCTGAGTGCGTGTGCCAGGAGAAATGTCGCACATCCTTCGTGCCGGTGTGTGGCTCGGATGGCCGATTCTACGAGAACCACTGCGAGGTGTACCGAACTGCCTGTGTAGAGAGGAGGCGTGTCTACGTGGTGCACAGCAAGGACTGCTTCTTCAAAGGTAAACGCCATTTTCAATACAATACAATATCTTGCAATTTAGTCCAATTGTGATGCTATTTGATTGATTTAGATTATATACCAATAGGGTACGATTGACTCTAATTACGCTGCAATTCATTCCACTTAGGTTGTGATAGAATTCTGGGAAATTAAGTCATGATATTATCTGATTGACTTATATTACAGCCAAACAATTTGGTCCCAATTATTTTTCCATATGATTAACTGACCACGATGATATACGATTTAGTCAAAACGAGTTGTGGTATGATATAACTGGCTCTAATTGACACTAATTAAAATAAACAAGGATTCATTCAAGTTTAATTACAATATGAGACTCAATTTACCATGCAATTCAGTCTAATTATGCTACAGTACGATTGAGCCTACTTAAATTGCCAGTCTACTCTTATTATGATACAAATGCAATTGAGTCCATTTGCGATGTGATGCAATTCAGTCAAATGACGTTGATTCAAATTACGATGAGATACAAATTGGTCAAAAGTTCCATTGCGATTGACAATTCAATCAAATGGAGTTGACTCAAATGACGATGTGACGTGGTACAATTGAACAATGTTATACAGTCCAATTATGATGTAATACGATTCCTTCAAATTACTTTACAACATACCTTAATCGGATTTCTGTTCAATTACAAATCATTTACTCCAGTTGTGACGCAGCACAATTTATTTCAATCGTAATTTGATTTGATTCACTCAAATATTCCTTCTTATCGTATTCACTCCCACATTTCACACATAAAAGATAACACATAAAAGAAAATTGGATTTAGCTGTTGAAATTAAGCAATTCATTGCCGTTCCATCAAATTATTACTGTGCGATAACTTGGTCTCCAGAGGTGTGCAGTCCATCAGTGACATTTTGAATACGACAGACTAAACCAAAGGGAACAGTATATTTGTGTTGTCATTTTAATCCTTTGTGGTAGTTTTCGCCAGCTATGACAGTAATGGTTTATCTTGTCGTCCAGTTATGTCTTTTAAATTTCTGAGATATGTTTAAACTGCTATATACTTGGGAGCATGCAAGCTTAAACACAGTCTAAATTGCCAGCAAGCATACAAACATGAAACCAGTAATGACTGAGTGCTCGAGCGTTAGCATGCACTAGTTACTGTTCAGAGAGCAAATATTCATCAATACTTTCACATTGAAACAGCCAAGTAATGCCTGGGAGGTCAATTTTTTCTGCTCCATTTCGGTCATGTTTTCATGAACTGAAATGCATACTGCACACAATCATGATCAACACATTCAATGCATTGACCTAAAGTAAAATGCAATGTTTAGAATTAGATATTAAAAGATTTTTATGTTATTTTGCTTTTTAATATGATCTGAATGAATAAATCGCTTGCACATATTTAAGCAGAGCTTTCTGGGATAATTTTTCATTCAAGTAACAAATGGGCACATCGCAAAGTGACAATCTCACTCTGACTGGCTCTTAGTCAGGAATTGCAAGATTTAAGTTTTCAAATTGCCTTCAAAAAGGCATTATCTTGTAAATTAAGATAATGTAAACCTTGCATTTTACTGGTAGTGCATTACTGATGACATTTGATCAGATGGATGACATGTGATCAGATTTTGTTTTGCGTAACCACATCTGTAAATTGCTTTTTAAGCAGTTAACACATTGCAGGAATCCATAAACAGACTCCAGAGGTTGAAAGCTTCTGAAACACAATTATGCTCCCTAGTGGATGGGATTGCTTACTGCAGTCCAGTGCATGTAGAACACATTATTAAGATAATGGACAGCATACATGCTGTTGTGTGCATGCTAGGCATGGTGGTGTGGGTTTAGTGTGTTTTGTCATTGGTTTGTCTACCTCACTAGGTAAGGTTTAGCTTTGGCTCTTGTTTAAGGTTGACAAAAGGTTTGATTGTTATTGAATTGGGCAAGTTTTTTTTACCTTTTGCCAATAGGAGCATTTTGGAGACAGAAGTAATGTGGTTGTGCCAGAACTGATGTGGTGTTTTGGTAAACTTCCAAAAATGAAGGCCTGATATTGACAGGGCCCACGTACCAAAGGGACTGTAAATGACGGACCAGCAAAAAAATGTCTCATGTACACTTCTGTTATCAGCGCAGTTAACATGCAATAGCCTCGATGAGGATTCTCATTACATTTAGCAATCTGTTTTTTGCTTTCAAAAGTGTTTTCTCTTGATTTTCACAGAAGCAAACCCTTTTTTAATCGAAACCAAGGCATTGATTGTCTATTGAGTCTTTGCTAATTACCGGCTTTGCAAAAAAGTAGAGCAGACTGCGTCACCAGCTGTAGTTTTTTTTTTAATGAAAATAAATGATTGCAAGTTACTGATGCTTGTTTCGATGCAAACACCAAGAGCTTTCTGAAAGCTATCTTGAGAGGGATGGGCCCAAAATGAAGTCTGTGTACTTGAAGGCTTTTTGACTTCAATTTAATCGAGAAAAATTTCCACGGGAACAAAACAATTGTTTCTTTGAGGCACTTGTCGGCCGCCGCCACTATCGTCGTGGCAACCGGGCCATCTGTAGTGGATATTCATTTAATGGCGATGAAAGAAACATATTGTTTTTGCAGTCGGGAGCTCCATGCTGGTTGAGTTTGTCGTCTGGGAAATGATAGCCTGACAAGTACTGATAATGGCACTTAAATACGATGCCATTCATGCTAGCGCGACGATTGAAGGCTATATACACAAAGCTTTTTGTTCTCACAAAACCCACATGATAGAAAATATGTTATGCCTCACGGAATCTAAATTATATTATATATATATATATATATATATATATATATATATATATATATATATATATATATATATATATATATATATATATAAAGATATATATATATATATATAAAGATATATATATATATATATATATATATATATATATATATATATATATATATATATATATATATATAAAGATATATATTAAAGAACATACTCTGAACATTCATCAATCGCCACCATCCCCCAGTCATTCAGGGCAATTATTATTTTAATTGGTATTAATTGAATGAACTCAACCAACATTTTCATCAAAAGGTTTAATTTATTAAAAAAAAAAAAATCTGTGATAAATGTTCAGACAGCAATAATGTAGAAACTATACATCAGTTTTAACATAAACTTAAAATTCATAGCTTGCTTGAATGCTGCAATTAAGTCGCCACTTTTGCAAAACCTCAATTTCCCGATTTAGCTCATTTAAAAATAGTCCATTTTAAAAATGGCTAACTGATCTAATTAATTTGATTTATTGCCCAATCCTACTATTTATTAATTCATGTTTTCGCATGATTTTCACTGAATCAAACACTTTTTAAGTCAAAAGCAAGGCATTGATCATCTTTTGAGTCTTCTTTAAAATGACTGGCTTTGCGAAAAATTGTGCAGGCTGCATCACCAACTGTAGTTTCTTTTTCAGTGAAGAGAAATTAATGTGAGTTTCAGAAGCTTGTTTTGATGCAGACACAAATAGCTTTCTGAAAGCTAACTCGAGGGAGATGTGCCCAAAATGAAGACCACGTACTTGATTGCTCTTTGACTTTATTGCAGGAACAATTCCACGGGAAATGCCAAGAGAATTTTCATAACTCATACTGTTAAAAACCGTACTAATGCACTCATCTATATCCTATTGGCAGCACACTTTTCTTAAAACAAACAAACAAACAAAATCAAGCTATTTCAATCAATCAATATTTTATAGTACAGTATATTAATTCTTGAAAAATATAGCTGCACTTGTCTGCATCTTCTGTTCCCTGAAAAGACAACAAATAGGCTTCTTGATGATGCACTTTCCTAAATTGAAAAAAAAATAATATTTTGAATGCAAATTATTGAAACAATTGGCATTTTAATACCATCATAATTCAAAGTCTTTATAATGTTGTTATACTTGTTTGCTTTGCCTGCAATTGACAGAGGTATCAATAAAAGAGACTGGAGACAAAGTACACAACCAGCGGCAAAGCCCCAATATAGCAATGTGTTTTATATGATAAAACACACATATACTGTACTCAATTCTATCAATTTCTACAAAAGAAAAGATTTAGGATGTTACTTTGAATAACTAAAAACCCCTAAAACAGGACAAAGTACTTATTGCATCATTTCTTACAGATGTTCGCAAGTTTGATATAGCACCAACAACATGTCACCAGCTATCATCTGCTAGCCAGAGGCGGAGCTTCCAATCCAAATCTTTTACATCCTGCTAAATCAGCATAATTACTCCTATTTAGGTTCACAGCAAGAATTCAGAGTCCACCGCATCCTGACTCAAGGTCACGCCGATATTCCTGTCCATTTCTAACATCTTTTAGTAGCGTGGCTTTATATCTCCTTTTCCGGGTCAGATTCAGCTATATTCTCTAATCCCCTCAAGGTGCATATGTGTAAATAGACAAGCTTGGATTTTTTTGGCGGCGTTCACATGCGCGCTCACACACGCGATCGTGGCGGTGGATTTAATCGCCCCGTTAAGATGAAAGGGATCTCTGGCTCACGCCGGCACGCATAGCTAATCCACATTAGCCACGTTCACTCGCCGCATTAGGCCACCCAAGCCAGACGACGGAGAAGGAGACCGGCGGGAGATGGAGGGAAGAGGTCTCAGTGATTAAGCCTGCCCGTGTAGAAATAACAGCGGGAAGCTGAAAAGAGTTGACGAGACGTGAATGGTGGTGGCTCGCCGAATATTTCCAAAACAAGCTAATTGTCTTACACAGTCATTTGTTTGTGAATGTGACTGAATGGCAAACAACAGGCTATCTTAGGTGGTTGTCATGGTTACACCGTGGGTCTGAGGTGAAATATTACGGCTTTTTTTTTTTTTTTTTACCGAGTTCCTTTGACATAATAGCAGTTTCAATGCACTGTAGTTTGGCAGTTAGCAACAAGATAGAGGCAGGTCTTTGACCTCGTAGCTGCTAAGTAGAAAGTTCAGTCAAGGTTTCAGGGGCTGGGAATCATCCTCACCATCATCACTTATTTACAAACCTGATGATCTTTGACGTGATGGCAGTCAGAAAATGGTGGATGTTCAATTCGGCGTTGAGTTACATGTACTCATTTGTGCATCTGACAACCGCTTTTGGCTTGACCTGAATTTTCTTGGGTTCTCTCTGATGATCCACATTATGCTCCCCCCAGAACTTTTTAAGTGCCTGCCTCCCATTGCACAGCCTTTAGGCTATGCACATCCGATTCAGTGCTCAAATTTAGAATAGAAACTAAACGCTGTGGCTTGAAAGTCCCTTTGGCTTTGCTCCAGGTCTCGGTCCAAAAGTCGCAGTGTCGAATTTGACCGCTTTCATCTGGATTATTGTGACCAGTTGAAAGACTAGGAGAAATAAGACGGATACTTCCGGTCCTGGCATTAACTCCATTGGTTATAAAGGAGAATAGGAGACTTTAGTTTCTTGCTATTTATATCCTTTTAAAAATGACCGAAATTGGAGGAAGTACAACGGACACACAATGCCGAATCCTCATTGCGCTAATTTGATCGTGCTACTCGCGACCTCGCCGTTGATTAAAAAGGGTCCAAAACGCTTCAGTGGTGGCTGATTAATCATGTCTGTCTTCTCTGATTGAATGCAGATCAGAGTCGTCTGTTTGCGCAAGGGTTCAAGGGGAGGTTGGTTGCCCTCAGCAGCGGGAGACTTCTCTGATGCATCCTCCATCTCATCTCACTTCATTAGGGATGAGTGTTGCAACCGCTCATGCTTGGACGCCTCACCGTTGACTCTGGAATCAAACTTTTGTTGTTACCCATCATGCACCTTGTCTATTGATTAATTTTACCAAGACGGTGAGAGGTAGAGTTAACTCATTGATTTTTCTTTTTCTTTTTTTTTTGTGCCGTACAAAAAAGAGACTCACCTTTCTATCAGTTTGTCTTGACTTTTCTGAGCAATGGTCAACAAAAACCTGATTCCATTCTTCAATATTGTCAGGAATAGCTTTATCCTAACCTGATGAGAATCAGGGTACGAAAATATTGATTTCCAGAACAGCTGTAGTTTAGTTTGCCGTCTGACTTGATTTAGCTATAGGTGAGCATGGCTTAGGGCAGGGGTTAGGACATTGCTTCTCAATTACTTTTTGCAAAGCTCCCCCCCAGCAACATTTTGCGCCCACCCACTCGAGGCTATAAATACAGTGGTCCCCCGGTTTATGAGATTAATCCGTTCCGCGGATGGGATTGTAACGCAAATTTGTCGTATGCCGGGCAATCCAAACCTATGTTAATTATCTAATGCGTGGAAAATCCCAGGTAAAAACATCAAAATTGTATAAACATATTAAAAATTGGTATCAAAATAGTATACTAAGTGCTGCGTATATGTAATATACACGTATACAATTACCCATCCATCCATACATTTTCGAAAGTCGCTTATCCTCACTAGGCTTGCTGGTGCCTATCCCAGGGACACCCTGAACTGGTTGCCAGCCAATTGCAGGGCACACAGAGACGAACAAGCATCCACACAATCACACCTAAGGACAATTTAGTATGTCCAATACACCTCTCATGCTTATTTTTGGAGTGCGGGTGGAAGTCAGAGTGCCCAGAAAGAATCCATGCGGACTCAAGGAGAACATGCAAACTCCACAGAGGAAGGCCTGAGCCACCTAGATTCAAACTCTAGTCACTTAACTGTGAGGCGGACATGCTACATGCAATACATGCAATATTGACAGTTGGGATTTCAGGTTTAGGTTATAGGTTGGGAAAAACTTGGATTGGAGGCCGTGGCCTAAGCTAATCCCACAAAACCCAACGTAGTCTCACAGGTTAGAGTTAGCGTTAAGGTTGAATTTGTGGTTAGAACGGTTTTAGGCTGAATGTTTCGAGAAGAGATTTTAAAATCGTAAACAATAGTTTTCATTCAAATGAATGGCTTGTTTATGAGAGCTTTGAGCTTTTACTTCATCTTTGATGATGTGCAGTTTACTGTATGTAATTACACATGATTTTTGCGACGTTTAGAAAATTAGTTTTAGTGCGTCCCGTTAGATGGGGGAACAAATTACTTGATGTTTGTTCGGGGAGGATGACTTGCGGGAATTCTACTCCGCTTTTAGCCGTCCATTATCCATCCATGTTGGCTGCTGCACTTTACTCTTGAGTGTTTATCACTGGTGCCTCACACAGAGAAAGCACCGCTTATTGCATTAGCCGTCAATGTGTGGCTCCCTGTGGACTGTTTTTGAGGTGGGTGCCATTTACACGACGGTCTGTGACATCACCGAACTGACAGCTTGGAGTCATCTACACTGAGACGCTTTTAAAAGCGGTAAGCGCATCTCGTTCCCTAAAATGAAGTTAAAAGTTACGAAGGTTATGCTGTTGGAAAGTCAAAAATTTCACGTCTGGTTGGCGAGGGCTCGTTTCAGTCAGGGAATAAAACGTGACACATAGGAACCACAGTAAGGCCTCCCCTGGCAGCTCTCTCATTCTTATTAACGATACGATCGGCCCGCTAAGTTTTTCTGTCCTTTAAACTCATTTAGTTGCGCTCCTCCCAGCTATTAAGGCGGACATATTTGTCATGGCAAACAGATATTCTGTCCCAGATAGAGATGTCTTATCATTTGTACGCACATTCCCTCGGACCTCAAGACTCCCTCCCATAATTGCTGTGAATAGTTTAGTCGAAAAACAATTCCAATAACAGAAAACAACACTTATACTCATCACATATTCATTCCGTGCTTCGCTGTAACTACTGCAAACAACATAGGGAAAAATTGACTTATATAATTTATGATGTGCCGTATGTGCTCTAGACTTCTGCTTGTGTGTGAGAGAAATTTGGAATCTGATGCATGCCATCCATCCATTAGCTATCGCTTTATCCGGGGTCAGGTCTCGGGGGCAGCAGCTTGTGCAAGGAAGCCCGGACTTCACTCTTCTCAGTCACTTGGTCCAGCTCCTCCGGTAAAATCCCCAGGCATTCCCAGGCCAGCCGAGAGACATAGTCTCTCCAGCGTCTCCTGGGTCATCCCGCAGGGCCAGCCCAGACCACCTCACTTTATCGTGGAAGAGGGGTTTGCGTGTCACAATGATCCTAGGAGCTATATATGTATTTCTGGGACTTTATGCCCCTGACTGGGTCACCCATGGCAAGCAGGTCCTAGGGGAGGGACCAGACTAAGCACGGCTCAAAGACCTCTTGAATGAAACAAATAAAGTCAGGTTTCCCATGCCTGGACGCGGGTCACCGGGCCCCCTCTCTGGAGCCGGCAGAGGAACCGGCAGAAAAAGAAAACAGTGATTTGAAGATAGCTTTTCCTTTGTTTCTTCCGCTATAGTCGTATCTTGGGCTTCTGCACAGTGTTCAAGTCATCTGCAGTAAGCTTCCGTATGTGTTCCCGAGAAGTGCAATAATATCCGGGCAGCCGTATTAACAAGCAGTTGAATCTCACGGTGTGTTAACTCAAATGGGAATTTTGAGATTTCAAGTTTTGATTTGTTTTATTTCATTTTGTTTCTTTTATTTGATTGAGTAATTTTCGTCATATGAAGAATAAAAATTGTACAGAAGAGACGGTATCTCGAGGTTTCACTGTATTTCATGAATTACAACAATAGAGCTTCCCTTGCATTTTTGTAGTATTTTTTTCACCAATGCGAGTGATGTCATGGATCTGTTTGCTGTATTACAATATATCACAATACACTTTAAAGACACATACCTAGCATTAGCCTTATTCCAAAATGGATTGTATAAAATAACTTCCCCAAATTGGGGGGTTCATTACTTTTTTTTTCCCCAACTGTTTTTGTAGTATAGGTGTGTAGCTTTGCTAGATAGGTAGCTACGGTAGCTATATAACACAGTAGCCGGGTAGCCATGTATGTAGATTAGATGTAGATGAATAGATTGCAAAGTATGCCGTCTGTAGACTGATACCTCATTACGTTTGTAGCTTAAGTATAGATAGATATAGCTTGGCTGAGACAGTATTGTTGGATCAATACAGTGATAGCTTCTCGCCATGCACATTCATGGAATTGCCCTTTAACGTGATCAATACTGCAAGATTGTAAGATAAATAGGAACTGCTTATATACCACACACATTGTTTCACTCACATTAATTATACATACTACTTTTATGCCAATTTCCCCCTTACTACTGTTTTTCAACCCGCATATTAGGGGTTTGACTTATAACCACACGACTGAAAACAGACCAGTTTTTCTCACATATTTGAATAACATCAATTCAAATGCAAAGTAAGTAATTTCATGTCATTTACAAGGCTTCAGATAATTATATAAACCTCTCATTGTTACGAGACGTGGGGTTGAAGCTAATAAGGGGTGGAGCCCAAGCAGACAGGACACAGGCGTTGGTGAACAAAAAGAGGAAACATTCATTTAACTAAAGGAGCACGTAACACGCGAATGATAACAACAAGGGCTAACAAAGTATCAACTCAAAAACCGATCAGAAAAGGTGAAAAAGTACAACAAAAGGTGACGTTATCAAACCAGTGGGGACGGGTAAAGTGAACCAAAACACTTACTAAAAATGGGGGAGACAGAGATGATGGGAGGACATTGTCGGGATACGCAGCTACAACGTGTTAACGGAAAGAGTGGCTCATGGCCAAGAAACTTGAACAAAAAGGCAAAGTAACAAACAAGATAGATACAAAGAGATTACCTGGATGTGACAATAACGGGCAGAGCAACTTCATAAATAACAGGACGTCGTGATCACTAACCCACTGTCCTCCAGTTGTCTGAGCCACACTTAAATAGTTGATAAGTCAAATAGTTGCTGACTCCGCCTCCCCTAATCACGGAGACCTACAGTCCTGTTAACCACACAGCCGGAACAAATTAGACATTATGCATGGCGTGTGACACTAATTCGATGTACTGTAGTATGTATTGCAAAAATGCACTTTTGTCAATCACCGCTTAGTTGCCTCTTCTTTTGTCAACAATGAGGCTGCGTTGATCGTTTTTTTACATGGATTTTGATGCATTATGAAAAGGAAAGGACGGTATAACTTGTCTCCTTCAGCCCTTAGACGAATGCTTGAACAAGCCGGCATGGATGTTGGGGGGGGGCGAGGTGGGGGTGCTGTGAAGGGCAACGTTACACACATTCATCTCACAACAGTTGTCATTTGAGTAAAGAAAGCTTGGGATAATATCCCAAGTAAGATGATCATCAAATCATCTCCTAAGAATTCAATTTCAAACTAATTGGACTGGGTACAAAGATGAGTACCTGTGGAAGCATAAAGAGCATGTTTGAACAAATGACGTGGGGGAAGGAGAGGACGTCCAGGAGTTAAATGGGAGGGGCTTTTGGCATGTCAGATAGTTATGGAGACTTTTAGGGCTGTTAGACAAAAATAAATAATAATAAAGCATTGAACCTTCAAATCATTTTATTGTTGCAACATTAGCTTTAGCATTTGCATTGTTGCCTCGTAGTCTTGTCTCGTTTCTACCCCATCCATACCCGCCATAACCGCAACAGTAAATAACTCGATATTCAATTAAGAAATGCACCTAAAAGTACGGTAATTTTGTTATTTTAAAGCACAACATGTATTTTAATCGGACAGCCACATAGGGCTAGACTTATAATCGCATGTTTGTAAAATTCACCCAAACTGCAATTAAAAAAAGGGGGGAGGGGGGGGTGAACTTATAAGTGCGGTCATCTTGTACTCTGAAAAATGCAGTACAGTTTTAGCTCTCCAATTTAAAAAAAGAAAAAAAAAAAGAAAAAAACGAATTTTTTTTTTTGGTTGATTATGTCATCCAAAAAATTAACATGAATCACAACGGGACCCTGGTTTGTTGTATTTAATTCATATTTTCAGGTGTTATCGTGGATGTAATCTCAGTATACGCGTCTCTTTTCTTTACTCTGCGAAGCAAAAAAAAAAAAAAAAAAAAACAGCAGGGTGAGAATTCAACAGCAGTAGATGTCCCACTGTTAACACACATCTGTGCCATATGTGATTCATTACAGTCATTATGGTGTCATTTTTTCTCAGCTCGTTATACATTTGACATTTCAGGTCTTTTTAAAGGTTTGGATCAACAGTCATGTACATCCTAATGTAGCTTTTAGTGCTTGTTAGCAAACCTTCTCATTAGGAGTCATCTAAGTGTGATTTATTAAAGGGGGCTCTTTTTAGAACTCGGTCACATCTGTCGTGCTGTTAACAGGTGGCAGCGTATGATTTTTGGAGTCATTATGACTGATCCAAACGCCAAAAGAGGAAGACAAACAAAGCTGCTGGCAGCCGAGCGAGGGATTGGAAAGTGATGAATGATTTCATCTGGCTCTGGCGCTTTGTTTGCTGATGTTGGTTTTATCAGTTTAATAGCAGCGGGAAGGCAAAATGTATAATTTGGCTGCGGATAGTTATTTTGTCAAGGACGGAATATGATAACTCTACATGAGAACTGAGACATCCAAACAAAATCACAAACGTGCAGCCAAATCAAAAATCTTGTACGGACTAATCGACTTGAATCGGACTGCATTTTTTAGTATGTTAGTCAATGGTGGGCCTGAGTTTAGACCCTGGGCCTTCAGTGATGTCATATTTATTCCTGCTACCTAAATTAATATGCCTCATAACAACATCAATATGACACCACAGAATCCACATATATGCACAACACCAGTGTTTCTCAACCTTTTTTTTTACCTTTTTTTTTGTTACCAACTTTTTTTGTATCCCCTGTGAAATATGTTTTCGTCCAAATACCCCCTAACCAATGCAAAGCATTTTGGGGTTAAAACAAAAAAAGTCAATGTTCATCTTTAATTCAACTTTGGAACCATTCAAACTTCATTTGTATTTGTCCACAAAAATAATCAACATAAAGAGTCTTCTTTGGGATCATGAAGAGATTTTGTACTAAAAAGACACAAGTTAATTATTAATGAATATTTGTCCGCAGAAAATAATCAACATCAAGTGTCAGACCTGTCTTAAAAAATAAATAATTATAAATATTCGTGCACAGAAAAATATTCAACTTTTGGGATGATAGTGGAGATCTCTTCACAAAGTAAAAAAAGTTGGGTTGAACAATTCTAGTATGGGGGAGAATGTTTTGTTTTTTTTAAACATAATTGAATAACATTCTAAACCTAAAATTTGTTTTATGAATGTATACTCTCCTGAAACGTTGAATTAACTCAATAATTATTTTAAAAGGATTTTTGCACGTTTATCTGTTTTATTTGAAATCTCAAGTGCCCCCTTAGGGTTTTTTCAAGCACCCCCAGGGGTACCCATTGCCCCATTTGAGTCCCACTGCACTACACCACCTTTAATATAGGCTAATCAAGCAAAATTTAATTTCCAGAACATTGAAAATGAATTATATTTAGTTTTATAGCATTTAATTCTTTTACAGTTTATTGAAGAACTAAAATACATTTAATAACATGACAAAATTCAATGAGAAATACAAAAAAAAAATACTGCATTCACCAATGTGGATCCGCATAGTGTCTTGTTATTTGAACGTAAAATCCTTCCTTATTTTTTTTCGTCTAGACTTCACTGACTGAGTGATTTATGTGAGCATTTATGTCCCATCCCCAAGTCTTTTCAGTGGACAAGGAGGTCAATGCTAAAAGCCCCGTCTGTCCAATCCTGTTTCTGGGATAGGTTTTTAAGATGCTTCAATGAGTGTCTAACAGATGTTTCCAAACGTTTTTGAACCATAGCTTTTAATGGTTGGATGATATTTGGTGTCTCATTACTGCTTTCGTAAAACAATTCAAGTAGACAAACCCAGTTTGGCTCCAAACACCAAACCGATCAGATGCAAACAATGGACATTCCCAGCAATATAATTGGCAGCATTTCTCAGAAGCTGTTAGCCCCAAGTAGCGTTCATAGTTGCCGGACAAAACCTTTTAGTTGTTTTGACAGACCCACTGACCTCTGTTCACAATTTGTAGTTTTTCTTGAAATGTCCATCATGAAAATGGTGAGCCAAGTAGATTTGCAACTAATTCCATGTCTTCATCTTCTGCCATCATGGGTTTAAAAAAAAGAAAAAAAACAAAAAAAAAACAATGTGTCAGTAGCAAACAAATCTCCTGGTTCAAATTAAGGGCAATTTGTGGCAAAATGACAAATTCGTACTCCTGTGAGCGCTTATCCAATCACAGGACACATACACATCCATGATAGCTTCTATGCAACCCTAGCTAGCTTGCCCTGAAATTGCAGTCTTGCACTGAGCTCTTTAAATTGACCAGGCTGTCTCCAGTCACTTCGAGCGGGCAGGCCCTTCTCTTTTCATTCTGAAGGCTGGCAAATTTCATGGAACCTGACAATACGAGTTATCTGAAATATGATTGGATAAGAACTGCTCTTACTTTTTAGATTGATAAACTCTAGTATATAATTTATTGGGCAAGTTACTTCAAAATTGTAATGCATTATTTATTATTGTCATTTTAGTAATTAGTAATTCAGTAATTAGTTACAATATTACTGTATTGGAAAGGTAATATATTACACTGCTATTGCATTACTTTTATATGACTCCCACCAACTGAACTGGAAATATGGCTTTGCCATTTAAATGTAGCTCATTATGCTCATTACACATACAGTGGAAGGTTGGTTTGAACCTAAAAACAATGCAAATTATTTAATCTGTATTGTATTGTAAACCTTTACAGACATGAAAAGATACAGACTCTTTTTTGTATTTTAATCCTTATATTACTTAGCCTCCCAGCATAGTGATGCATTGTGTATGCTTAAGGCACAAACAGTTACTGCATTCTACAATTTCAATGTTAATATTCAGATTCAAGATCAGTCGACTGGATTAGGGACAGAAGCTTCAAAAATAGATGGTTTCGGTGGTGTTAACGTTAGCAGGTAGCCTACGTCATCATTATTGCGTTTAAGGAACTCTTTAGTTTTTATATTTTTCATTTTGATATACATTGATCAGAACTATTTTTATACTATTATTCATCTCGGATACTAATAACAGGAAGTAAACATTTTGCCCCGGAATTTTCTCCTCTGATCTCACTGAGTTTTTGCTAAATTTGGAAAATCCCCACCACTGTCAGGTTAAAAATTCATTGTAATGCATTGCATTCCGATCATTTGTATCGAGTAAAATACAGTATTACTATTTTTTGTTTGTAATGCATTACACAACTGTATTACAACAAAACATTATGAATTATGTTGTAATGCTTTGCTCCCAACCCTAAGTATAAAGTATTAGTATATAGCTCTGGAAGCTCTGCAAAAAAAAAAAAAAAAACATATATATGTCATACAGCATACAGAGCAGGGAGAATCCTTTCATTTAAAAATATTTGTGAATATTTGTGAATAAATGTGTGTTTTTTTTGTTTTTTTTTTTAGTATTAGAGAAGGCCTTGCAGGCCCTCAATGTCCATTACTGGTTATGTTCATGTTTTAAATCGACTAAGTTCATTATTTACCTGAAAAAAACAAAACAACAGCATTTACCCTGACCCTGTAGCTTTAAGAGATGAAGGGCATGAAAGACTTGAGAGATATGAACGACATGAAAAGGCTGAGGATATGAAGCTTCTTGCTTGCTTTGTGAGCAATCATTTCTGCATGGAGAGTAAAGTAGGTATGACTTGCCCTTGTCTCCTCATCTTGTCATTTACCGTTCTCCAGAGTGCATTATTATTCAAATCCTTTATTCAACAGCAAAACATGTTACAGCAACACTGATTTTTAAAAAGTGCCTGAAACGTCTAAAATGCTCAATTATACCAAAATGAAAGGGTTATTATTAGAATTTTAGCAAAGGCAAGAAAAAAAATCAAACAATAACCATTACCATTTACTTGTCTTTGTTTTCATGTTAAGTCCATAATGCAAAATAAGTATTCAGCCAGTTTTATTATAACATTTTGTTCTTCACTGACCACCTGGTTTAGTTTGAACAAAGACCCTTTTAACACACATGAGAACTCTCTGTGTAACAAGAATAAGATGACCTTGACATCTAAGTGAGTTGTAGAACACAGACATATATCATTGTTTTGTATTTGACCCCCTTCTTGTGTTCCTCCTCTTTCTACTCTTAACAATCCTCTTTTCACTTGTCCCTTCACACTCGCATACAGACCACCAGACGGCTTCGTTAAGACTTGTGTCTTTCAAGCTTCAAATGAAAGAAACCCAAAGAGACAATTTGTTTTCCAGACTATTTTACCGATCTCGGCTTAATCTAAAAAAAATTCAATAACATGGCTTATTTCAAGTTCTTTTTTCTTGTAATTGGCGGCTTGGTGGATCAATGATGATCATGTCCGCCTCACAGATCAGGGACCTGAGTTCAAATCCAGATCGCTTTGGCCTTCCTGTGTGGAGTTTGCATGTTCTCCTAGAGCCCACGTGGGTTCTCTCTGGGTACTCCAGCTTCCTCCCGCTCTCCAAAAAGATGCATGGCAGTTGTATTGGACCAACAAATTGTCCTTAGCTGTGATTGGAAAGTTTAGTGGAAGTTGATTTGATGAGGAAATAAAAATAGAAACAAACGATCAACATTACAAATCATCATGATGCCTTGCGGATGTCTTTTTAACAGACTGGATTTATCTTGTGTTCCATTGTTTGATTTTTTTTTTGTTGTGCTTGTTTGGTGGTGCCAGTGGTCTGCCTCTAAGTTCAGGAACCCAACATCAAATCCAATTCGCCCCAGGCTACTTGTGTGGAGTTTTCATGTTCTCCCCAAGCCCGGGTTGGTTCTCTCCGGGCACTCTGGCTTCATCCCACACTCCAAAAACCTGTCCTTTGGTATGATTGGGTGCGTGAAAAGTTGTTGCCCTGCAAGCGGAAGGAATAATATTTTATGATATTTTAACACAATAACACAATGCAGCAACCCATGGAGACATACAATAATCCTACAGTGGACCCCCCCCCCAAAAAAAAAAAAAAAAATACGCACTACACGCACTCATGGTAACCCTGCAAAAAAAGACTATTGTTTCGCCATGAGCTTATTTACAGTAGTTGTGAAAGCCGTCTTCATTTAATGTCACCGGCATGGCGACAAAACAAATTCAACTCGTTTCTCAAGGCCTGATGGCATCGTATCATAAAATGCTCCATGAGATTCATTGCAGCCTACACCGATTCATTTCCAGTTACAACAAAAACATTCAAAATGAGCTTTTTATTAGTTTCTCTGCACCCCCATTAATTGAAATTTGGTATTTAATTGACTGCTGTAGAGTTTTTCATCTGCCCGAGTCATTTGTCATGCTTGGCGATGACTGTCGCTCGTCAAGCCCGCGGGGAGGCATTGCTTGAACATCGGGGTGGCCGTGTAATGGGAGCTGTCATTTATAAATATACGAGCGCTCTCAGCGCGCTGAGACGTCAGACCAGAGGGTGTATGGCTCCCCTCGATTGGCACCTCGCTAACTTGTGACTGGACTGACTGATCAGCCTTTGCTGGTAGGTTAAGAAGCTAAATATACTAGCATTTTCTACCAAATTGGTAGAAAACATTTTACAGTAGTTCTTGCGCCATTCTGCTGATGTTATACCCTGATTGCAAAATTGATTTAATTTGCGTTTTTTATTTTTTTCCTCACACCAAACACTCCGTACCATAACAGACGGCACACAGGCCAAATACGACCCGCAAAGAGGTTTAACCCGGCCCGTGAGATCTTTTTCAAATCACGCCTGAGCCGTTGGCTGTAGCAACGCAATTTCCGATGAATTTTCAAATCAGGGAAGCGGAGAGTTGTGTCAGTGGCCAACACATGACAATAGCTGGGAAATTTTATACATCTTATGTGTTCTAAAATATGTATTTTATGAAGGAATTGTAAGTTGAGAAAAAATGTACATTCATTTGTTTTAATTTAAGGAGAAATGCTATTTGGGTTATATAGGGAACCAAAAAGGAAGTTAGTTTACATCATTTATAAATTATGTTTGGTTTTTCAAAAATATATTTACAACTTTTATAAAGAATTGGGACCAGGCCGGCATGTATAACAAAAATCTACATATATTTGCCACACATTGGTTTGTTTTTTTTGTTACATAGAATGAATTTACCTGTAGATTTCCCTCCATGCGGCTTCTGTGCTAAAATGACTTTGCTCCATATCCACAAAGTAAATGTACAAATTTCAATGTAATTTCAAATGCATACAAAAAAGGGAAGTCACCTATCACAGTAGAACCGTATCCTCACACTTTACTCAACAATATGAAATGTGACAGCCTTATTAAAAAAAATTATTCAATAAGATTATTTCCAAAAAAACTGTAAAGACACTCATATGCGGAAACATGTTTTTAATTATTAAAATCTTTGCTGAATAAATGAAAATTAAAAAAAAAAAAACTCAATTACAAGGCCATACCACAACACAATTTTAACACAATATTCAAAATCCATTAACTAAATTTCATTTATTCAGCACTTCACAAACTATCATAGCTGCACAAGTAAAAATCTTATGAAAGCGAAGACCGATCAACAAAATGTTTTAGCTTTTTCCAAAAAGATTACATTTTTTTTCTTTAGAATTCCACACAAAATAGTGACAGTCAATAAACTATTATGAATTTGTCAAATTTAATAATAAATCTTCAGGGACTCAAGAAACTGCAAAAAAATCTTTCACAGGTATCAATGTCCTT
This sequence comes from Hippichthys cyanospilos, assembly GCF_059441005.1. Classification (NCBI taxonomy): domain Eukaryota; kingdom Metazoa; phylum Chordata; class Actinopteri; order Syngnathiformes; family Syngnathidae; genus Hippichthys; species Hippichthys cyanospilos. The sequence goes on along the minus strand of NC_142386.1, from coordinate 12,616,226 downwards.
GCAAATTTAATAAAAATGGTGACATTTTCTAAACAGCAATGAAAGTGAAAGCCTTTTCCCAAAGCAGATAAAATCTTTTTTTCTCATCTAATTATACTCAGAATATAAGTGCTAATGAAAATAAAGTAGTTAAGTTGTTAAGTTGTAATCGCCAGTTCGTTCATTCACAATGAATGTAACAGCAAATTATGTTTTTCCTTCAGAACTCTATATCAGATACTTTCCAAAAAATAGTGAAAAATATAACTTTAGAGTCCTAATTTACAATTAGGTCAATCTTAAAATTAAATGAATATTACACAACCAAAATCAATGCCATTACCCAATGCTTTCTCCCAGTGGGCAACAATGTAACCTTCCTTGTGACAGTAATCAATGTATGTTTTGATAGCGGTCACTAGATGGCGCTACTTAGGCTTTCGTTTCTTTATCATGTATAACATGACGGACTTACCTGGTCTATTCCTCAGCCTACTTATTGTCGCTTTATGGGAGAGCAGAACTATATTCACTTGAGAACTGAGTATTTTCAACATCCCCATCAATTTCCCCAACACAGAGTATAGTACAGTGGGTCATGCTGCCCTTGGTGTTCGTTATTAGCTAGCGCGGCGCCTCAGGGAGGCCAGCCAGCCCATTTGCATCGCATAGCCCCACGCAAGGCGCTGACTACGTAGCGCCGTCTAATTCGAGCACCCACAGGGAGGAAAGGGGCGACCTCGGCAGCTGCCTGTGCAAAGTTAGCTTAGCCATGCGTGTTATTGTTCTTTTTATTTATTTTTTTTGCTCGCAAGCTCATGCCTCACGATTTCCTTGGAGAACATGGCCGCCATGGATGGATGCCACTGACCTTTTTTGTTGTTTTTAGCGTTACAGGTGGCGTTGGTCCTAGGGTTGTCCCTGGAGGCCCCCAGATGCCATCTGTCCAAATTGCCCGCCGGCAATATGCACGGACTTGCTATTGACTTGGGTGGAGTTATTAAATCATAATTCATTCACAGACTTTTTACAAAATCATTGAGATGAGCGTTATGGTGTTTTGGTGATCTTAGTGATCCAGACAATGCCTGTATTCCCACACCAAGTATATTTTGTTGAAAAATATTAGATTTACAGTCAATGTGTCAATGAGCAATCTTTGACACCAAGCTACGCCCACATTCGATAGACATGCACTAAAATTCTTTGGCATCCCATCTGTTTATGACACCTGTTTCCCCTTTGGACAAATTCCAAAGTTGGAGTTTGACAGTCCTTTGGGGTAGAATGGCCGACTTCCTTTCAGGTTCATGTTACGATGGAGAGTGGAGACGATGCATTTGGTGTGTATCTTGTGATTATGTCCATCCGATTTCAAGGTGATTGGTGAAACTGATGTCAGTGGCTATTTTTTATTTTTTATGTTACCTGTTATCATTTGTTAGATTTTAAGCATAGTATCGTGGTCAGTGCCCATTATCTGCAGGGTGTTAATACGTCCTTTTCTTAGAGTGTGCGTTTGAGGGAGAGTGAGATAAGTGAGATCCTGTGTGACAGCATCACTTCCATCGGAAACGCTCAGATTCTGTAATTGCTTTCTCAGTGTGATAAACACACACACACACACGCACACACACATACATATATATATATATATATATATATATATATATATATATATATATATATATATATGTCTGTTGTGCTCCATCCTTCAACAAGACCTCAAGATACTCCTTCACTTGAGGCAAGATCTCATCCAACTCAAAGAGGGCGCTACCCTTTTCCAGCTGAGGACCACGGTTTCAGATTTGGAGGTGTTGATTTTCAATCCCACCTTTTCATACTCGGCTCCAGTGAGAGTTGTAGCTCACGACTGAATGAAGCCAACTGCAACACAAAAAGCAGAGATGCAATACTGAAACCACCAAACCAGACCACCTTGACGCTTCGGCTGTGCGTGGAAATTCTGTCCATGAAGATAATGAACAGAATTTGTGGCAAAGGACAGCCTTGGTGGAGTCCAACCCTCATTTGAAGTGAATCCAACTTCCTGCCGACAATGCGGACGAAACTCTGACGTTGGTTGAACAGGGACCAAACAGTGAACATGGGGTTCGTTACTTGAAGTACCTTCCAGAGAACTCCCATCTGGGATGAAAATCCCACTGCTCCTCCTGCATCCCAGCTTCAACCTCCAAAAGTCCCCTCCACTCCAGCACCCCTGAAATGACTTTATCAGGGAGGCTGAGTAATGTTAGCCCTCTGCAGTTGGAACACACCCTTCAGTGCCCCTTCTAAAAAAAGAAGGGCCACCACCCCATGTCTGCCAATCCATAGACACTGTCCCTAATGACCACACAATGTTGAAGAGGCGCATCAACCAGGACAGCCCGACAACATCCAGTGGATTTAGTTACTCTTGGTGGATCTTATCCATCTCAGGGGTTTAGCCTCCGAAGAGCTTTTTAGGTACCTTCAACCCTACAAAAGAGATAGAAGAGCCCACCAGTTTCCAAACGGTGTTTCCTCAGAAGAAGCCATGCTAGTCAAATTGAGGAGGTCTTTTGAAGTATTCCCCCCACTGTCTCACGATGCCTATACACAATGTTAAAGGTGCATTACTTCCCCCTCCTGAGATGCTGGGTATTGGACTGGATATTTGATTTCAGAAGAAATTTGTGTGGGTTCTTTCGGAAGTCATGACCTACAATGTGAGCAGCAGTTTGTGCTATAGAAAGAGGCTAATCATCAATGCCGCAACATGTTTCTGGGAACTTCAAAATAGAAGCAAACCAAGGCATTTCGTCTCCATACATTATCTGGTATTGTATTTATTGTAAGTACTGTATTTATTTTGAAGGCTCCCTACATTTGGCGATGTATTTTATTGTCATGCAGAGCAGTAACAAGCAGCACAGAGCATTAATAACTTATAAGTTTATTAGCATTAATAACTTACTAATGAGTACTCTGTTTGCGTCAATTCCTGAAAATAGCCAAAAGAAAAATAATTTGTACGTCACTTTTTAACATTACAGTAATTTCGTTCCGTTCATCACAATTTTTCCTCAACTTTTTATATATTGGCCATATTTTTGGCTAAACAAGTGGCTGTGAATACTTCTCAAAAATCAGCATTTTTCAACGGTTGTACACTCTAGGCATACTGACGTCCTTCATGAAGTGTTGGCTGAGTCTCAGTGATTTAGAAAATACGAATGTGTAATCACACGCGACACGTCTCTTACCGCATAACACATAAGCACACACATCGTTATTTTTCATGCGTCTAATCCTCGTTGTCGTCTGAATACACACGATGCTCCATTACTCATAGCGGGGTGCCTGCTTGAAGAGCACTCCATTAACCGCAGACTATTAGCAATAAGCGGCTGTAATCTGCTCTGTGCCAAACACACGGATCAACAGTGTTAATTAATGAGATGTGTGACTCGCACGTGAGCGTGTACACTGATTCGGAAGGCAAGTTATAGCTACATTTACACGTACAGGGTTCTACCACATAGTACTTGTTTGCAAAATTGTAGTTTTGCGTTAAGATGAAAGTTTTGTCTTAGCACCATCTTGTGGCATCTTCTTGTGATGGGAATATTGTGCAGTAGTGTTGTCTGTTAGGAAAATGGTGCATTGGCACAAACTTTTGACGGAGCGTCACTTATTTGCACATGTTCGTCATTCGCCGCACGGCTTTATGCGTTTTTATATTAGCCATATTCTTACTTAAAATAATTACTGTAATGGGACGAGCTAGAGGATAAAGGATGTCAGTTCACTGTTAGCAGCTAGTGCCTCTTGCAGCTAACAGCAGCTAGTATTAGCTGAGGTTGTTACGGCATTATTTTCAATAAAAGAACGGAGCGGACTGAAACAACGTTGTAGTCCATCCTTGTTCACACACAGGAGAATTACTAGAACCGAAAGGATGATGTTGGGATTTCTCCTGCAGATTCAATTAAAAGTTTATTAATTACGGTCTTTTGGCATATACACACAATCATAAATTTATTGAAACACGGATTCTGCTCAACTTTGGATATTTATGGTGAACTGAACTCGAATTGCGAGGAGCAGGAAAAACAACTGCTTTGAGTGCATTCAAAGTTACACTGCAGAGGCGTTTACGGATCTCTCACAAAGTGGAAAATCTGAAACACAGCCCGCAACAAATATTTAATTTAAAGCTATGAAGAAAATATGAAGAGTTTACAAAAGAAAAAAAATATTTTGTTTTGCTTTAGTTTTGCCATTGTTGCCAAAGTGTTGGTGCATCTTATACACAGTAACATAGAAAATACGAGAATTTGACCCGAAAATCTTTCTTCTGTCATGTATGTCATGTGGGCGCCACCCATTGTCCAAACTGAGGCACTACAGCACCCATTCATTTTTTTCCAATTCTGTGCACTTCACTGAACTCCTTGCAAAAGAGTTATACAACCATAGATTTTGATTGGGGCATTTTCCTTCTTCTAGATATTTGCATTTTATTGCATGCATTTATTTATTGTTTATTCTATTAAATGTTCTATGCAAAATATGTACGTTATAAGCAAATAGAGCAAAGGATCATGGAATTTTTTTATTAATTTCATGCAATTTAAGGACAAAGGTTATATCACTTAGGGGATCAAAAACGAAATTATTTTACTTTATGGATCTTTTTTTTTTTAAATATATTTTTCAACGATATATTACAGTTGACTCCGTTATTCATGAGGAATTGAAACTAGGCCGGCGTGCATAGCCAAAATGTATGACACAAAACAAATGACATGATTTAACCTGTCCAGCCCGCTTGAAAGTGGATTTTCCTTGGTGCGGCCCCTGACCTAAAATGACTTTGACACCCCTGTTCTAGTGTTTACTTTTTAGCAAACTTGACTGGCAGCTCTGTTGGAGGTCCCTCATCGGTAAACATCGAGACGTATGAAAATCATTCATCTTTTGGCGAATGATGCTGTTTTGAAAACAAAATATGACCTATGGGACTCATGGTGGTCCCATGAAAAAATAGCTGGTCTTCCTCATAGTTTCATAATCGCAGAGTGTGTCTGTCTTTGCGTGTGTGCATGGGTTTGTGAAGCTGCCACTGCAAATATAGCTATCATAAACGTAATTTGTCCTCTTCTTTTTTGCCCTATTTCACATTTTATGCAAACAAAAACTTGTTTATGGAGCCAACAAATCTATTTTCCTTCAAGGAATGAATAATGTACCTATTCTATCTTTGTGAGGTGAGTAGCTTACATCATGCAACCAAAGCAATTGTTTCACATGGTCTTCAGTTATTCATTGAATCAATTTACAAATCCACATTATTCCAGCTCTGTCTGTTTTTCTATAAAACAGGATAAAGATTTACAATCCAATAGGTTTTAACTACACACAAATTGTCACTATTTGTGGTTCCTTCCCACATAAACATCAGCGGTCAGCTGTATACAAATGCTAATTGACGCAATATCTATTTATTTTATTTTGTCTTCATTAGCATATTTACAATTGTAATGCACTCCAAAAGTAATTCACATTAATCACATGATATTACTTTAATATCCCCAATACTGCATAGGAATCATAATGTGACAATGTATACATAGGTACAGACATAGATGGTGTCTTTTGGTTGTGCTTGTCACCCTCCTCCACCCCCTCCCAAGAAAAATTCAATTTGGTGTGTTCAAATATGAAATGTTCAAAGTTAGATTGTGTAGCATTGTGAAATACAACATGATATAATAACAAACAAAAAGTTTTGATATGGAGTTAATACTGTTATTATAGTTTTTCAGTATTAAAAGAGTGTAGCATTAGCATAAGAAGTAGCATTATAAATTTGAGCCCTTGACGTCATACCCAGAATGTTTGCATTGTTTAAGTGTGGGAAAAAAAAATACTAAAGACTCTCAAACCTTTTTCCATGCGTTGAAGAAGATATTGGCGCTCGACACAGTCGTCTGAGCCAATCCCTGCTTTACGTAGGTGGGTGGAGCCCAGCCCCCCGCTGGTGCGAACCACCAATCTCTCGCTCTCCTCCTGGTGGGATCAGCAAGGACGGGTCTTATCATGATTAGTTTTTTTTTTTCTTTTCAGAATGTTGGACGTGAGAATTTGTGAGTTTTTAAGTCTCCTTTGCTCTCATTAACCTTAATTTAGCACCATGCCAGTTAATAAGGTCCAATCTGTAGCCGTGACGTATAAACGGAGGCAGGTCAGTGATTAAACACTTTGGCTGTGCAAGGGACGGCCAGCGCCATCGTCCTCTCAATTTCCTTGTGGGCTTGTTGCCATGGGAACGGGTAAATGTAACACCTTAGAGTGTGTGTTGTATGTGTAGATCCAAGCACAGCTGCTCCCCCACATGCGACAATATATAGACTAAAAATAGACTTTACGTTGGGGCTATTTAGGTAGCTAGCAAAGAAAGCACCAAAAGAATTACCTCAAATTCAATAGTACAGTATTAAGAGAATTTCACAATCAAAATATACCTTTCAATTCAAATACAGTGTTACTATTACTTATGAACACCTCTTGTTACAAAAAATTCAGCTTACAAAATGTCTCGGCGGAAAAAATGTTGTTAGATTGGAGAAAATTCAATATACAAAAGGTAAAAATTGTCATCATATGAGACACAAGGCACCAGTGTAATGCAGTGGAATATGTTATCACAACCCATCTACCGAATTTGTTTCAGTTTGTGACACATTTTTATAATTTATTACTATTTTACCTTGTCCACAAATGTGATAATAGTTTATTTGCATTGATGTTTACTGTAGTCTTCCACTTTTCATCTTTGCTCGTTTCATTCACATTCCCCACCTACAATTTACTCCATAGAGCTAAACATAAAACGGACATTAGCTACAGCTCACATTGTCCATAGTCACATAAAAAGACGTATGTAACGTACCACTTTGGGCTGTCGCGTCTGACGTTAGCATTGTTAGCATGTCGTTACCACTTAAGCAATGACAACACACAAAAAGCATTTTGCATGGGCCCAAACTAAAGTTAAGAAAACTTACATGCGCAAAATAAATATTACTGCTCCTGTGGACTTGTAAATGATTCCAGGATCACTCACCGGAAATGTAAAATAAAAACATAGGAATGAAATGTCCTGAAAAGGTGCGTGTGTCTCTCTCTCTCTCTCTCTCGCTCTCTCTCTCTCTCTCTCTCTCTCTCGCTCTCTCTCTCTCTCTCTCTCTCTCTCTCATATTGTCAACTGCTATGATTAAAATGATGAATTTAATGGTTTAGGAGTATTTCTTTTTATTATTCTTTACATGACACATGTTGATAATTATGCACTAAAGTCATTCTAAAATATATCTTTTTTGATGCACTTTTATAATTTAATAATATTAATTTATGGGGTTTAGGAGCATTTTGGGGGGCTTGAAACAGATTAGGCTATTTAAAAAAAAATGGCTCTACTTATGAAAGATTCACGTTATGAAATTACTTTCGAAACAAATTAATTTTGTAAGTTGCAGTAGCACTCGATCCCCAATTAATTGTGATCACAAGCTAATGATCTTACCACGATTAGATAATCCAAGGTGACACTGCAGCTTTGCTTACCTTTTGGCGGTTTCATTAGTGTACTTCACCTGCAAGCATCAAAGCGATTCTTTGGTTCTGGAACTTGGCCAAGTCAAGCTGATCTAGCCATTGGGTGATGCAGTATATAATTGAGCAGCAGGACTCACATGCCGAGACGCTTTCAGAAATAGACAGATAACAAAACATATAATTGTTAAATTTCACACTTGATGGAACTAAAGATCAGTTTTCCATAATATGTCGCTTTAAGTTCCTTTGGGATCCCTGCTATTCCTCTACCAACCAATTATTTCTTAATAACCCCCACTTGCCCAAAGCTCCAATTAGTGCCCCAAAGCTAGCCGCACTAGTCATGATGTAAGCCGCGTTAATCCTCCGTCTCAGAATTCTGCTACAGCATCGGGCATGCCGATTCATCTTCAGACTCTGGAGAGGAAGTGAGTCGGGAATATCAAACGTGTTGCATTTAATCTTGGTGGTATCCAGATGAAAAATGAAGAAAGAGAAATTGATTGACTGGAAGAGAATTTGAGAATCAGGACTTTTTATGTGTACCACTGCATGAGTCTTCAGCTGGATAACCTTCAGTTGCTTGGTCTCTTGAAAGGTTCATTCACTCAATTGAAGAGGTGAGGGTAAGGGTCCTCACATGATCAGCAGAACTTTATATTTTTACATACAGCAACACTACTCCACGCTACATAAGCTCCACCCTGTGCTTATTCATTAAAATGCATTTTAATATCTGGAAAAGTTATGTAACAATTTTAGCAAATATCTATTTTAATAGCAGAAGGTGGGGTAAGGCACTGACAAGGGCCGAAGTATCATTATTACCATATCATAAATTATCATAAATTACCCAATGTTCTGTTTTCCTAACTGTTCCAATGGTGTCTCTCGAGGTAGACAAACAGCCAACAGCAAATGAGTGTAAGTCTTCTTTAATTTAGTTGTATCAGTAATACACCTGACACTCATGTATAATGTCAAACTGTAAAGAAAAAAAAATACAAACATAACTCAGGGAAGTCCCATATGCAACAATTATATATCTTACTAAATGTACACAAATTGCATTGATTAAATAAAACATATAATTGAATTAAAAATGATATTCCTTTCATACAAAACGTTAATTAGATGCAAATGAGTTTCCAAAACATTTGCTTATGCATTTACCAAAAGGAAATACCTAGCATAAACAAAAATGCTGAGCTAAACATATACAAGGCAACATGCTGAAGATAACTAACATTAGCTAGAATATTATCTCCTGTCACAAGTAGAACCAAAACATTACTCATTTTGGCCATATTTGCATAAATGACGACATTCCAACTAAGAAAACACAACTCACAGACACTCATGGGACAGATCAGGAATAACTGCTCCCAGCTAAAGCCACACCGTCCTTCCCCACTACAAAATGCACTATCAAAAGCGAATAGGGGCGGTGCCAAAAAACAAAGACTAAGCCAAACAGGGCACAAATTATTTCACGGTCCCCCTGCAGTCAGGCCATGGACCCCCAGGGTTCTACTGACCCCACTTGGAGAACCACTGCTATATTCTATGAGAGGTGAAGTGTTTACTAGGACTAAGAACCTTTTTGCTGATCAAATGCTCTGCATTGAACTTCAATTTTACAGATGACATATCCTAATTTCAGGTGACTCTATTTGGTGAAATTCTGAGGGTAACATATACATATATATATACATATATATATATATATATATATATATACATATATATATATATATATATATATATATATATATATATATATATATATATATATTAGGGAGGACAATTACTACATTCAATAAGAAGGTCGATCTTTTTTTTTTTATCAATGTTGAGATGTTTTCAGCTTTTATTGCTGTGAGCTTTACGGATGGCTCATCTTCTGTAGGAGTCTCTTTACTTGACTGCAGCGAGTACCAAACATATGAAAAAGTAAGGTATTTATTAGGGGTGAGGGGACTGTTTTTTTTTTTTCTTTGAGGAAATGTGGCTCAAATGTTTCTCGATTGTAAACTCAGTTTTACGCATGCCATATCATCTTGTGCTGCTACCTGTTAGTTTTCCCTACAGAGGAGATGTTTATTAGAAGTTGGGTGTCTGTTTTTCGTGCAAGTGGGGGCACTAATCTTCAGATTTCATGTTCAATACAGAGAGGTAATTAGTTTAAATTAAGGATGTGTACTTTAGAATCAATTAAGCGCGCAATCGAGAGTGGCTGCTGAAAGTTCCAAAGTGTCAAGCAATAAAAAAAAATAAATGAATAAACATCTTTTGCAGCAATTTTAAAAAGTGATGGGTAGTGCACTGTCTTGTCACAAGTGGCGTTTGATGGCATCCAGCGTTGATGTGTGTCCCTGGAAAAGCTAAGACGCGCCAGTCGTGAGACGGATCGATGCATTTATTCATGGCGGTAATTGAAGACAGGTGAATGGGGGATATGGCGACGGGGCGGGGCGGTCACGCTCATCAATCAAAGTGTCGCATTTAAAATTCACGAGAACATGCGGCTTGGCATGTGACCTAGTTTAGCGCGCCAAAACCACCTCTGCCGCCTCCCATCTGCTAATTCACCGGAGATTTTGCTACCTTTTTTTTTCCATGTCACTGTTTGCTATAAATGGCTGTGACATGGGATGGGGAATAATGCGTACTGGTATCAAGTCGTAACAGGGGCAAGATTGAGCCTATATGAAAGGCAATAACATGAAAATGGATTCGTTTTTTTTTCCAATTTACAAAAAATAGACACCATTTACAGTTACTTAGCACGGCTGACAAGATGCAGTTGTGTTTTGAGACACAGCTAATTTGTTCCACAACCTCACTTGTATCTCAAATCTCTCAAATTGACTGGCCCTTAAATGTTGCAGTCTTCTTGAAAAACCTTCTAAAATATTCAGAATGTGTTTTTGAATCAGGAAAATATCACTTTATAATCTAATTTGCGATTCGGATTTACTGCTGCACTCAATTGTGCTGCTCCCTTAGCCACTGGAAGTCAATGTAATGTACAGTGATCCCCCCTACTTCGCGGTTAAGGGGGGGCTGTCAACCCCCCGCGAAGTCTGAAACCCGTGAAGTAGGGTATCAGTTCCGAGATTTCTATGTACGCCCCAATATAGCCACAGTAACCATGAAAAATCTTTTTTTTGTATTTTTTGCCTATTTTATTTCCTTTCTCCTATTATTTAATATTACATTATCCTTATTTAATGAATATACAATAATGTTAATATCTATTATTACTTAGTTTGATGAGAATTTGTTCTCAGGACTAGTTATCTGCACCAAGACTCCGGTGAAATAGTACGCAAGTCATCACCTTGAACTTCACATTTATTTTGGCTATTGCATGGTGTAACATGTAGTATCTGTTGAATAATAAATCAACAACAATCTTAAAGTCAGTCATCTAACACATAAACACTTCATCTATGAATTTACTGTATTTTTAGCCGACATTAGCGGGTTAGCAACAGCTAACAACAACTACTAACTATAAAATGAACCCCCTACACAAACGAACACAAACAGAATAAACACTCATCGCTTACTAAACATAGGTAGTAGCATGCGTTATCAACATAAATGATAATAAACTATAAATATTGGCTTACGTTGTCATTCACTACGTCACCGTAACGAGCCGAATGACGCACAGAGAACGTAAAACAGAAAACGGAAATGCAACGCGACCTGACAAATTAAAAGCGTGCATTTCAAAATAAGATAAAAAAACGTCACAAACTCTAACGCTTGAAGAATTCTTAACATAGTTATTAACTAATATTACTTCGTTATTTGATGAATACAGTACTGTATAATGTACGTTTTTGCTTTTTTTTAAAGCTTTTTTAAAAGCTTTTTTAATTTGAAATATTTTTTACTTTTCCTGGAAAAAAACGCAAAGTATTGAGACCACAATATCTGAGACCGCGACGTAGGAGGGTTCACTGTACTGTAGTCATGTGGACACAAACAGAGTAGACATTTTTAATTTCTGCATTTTAAAATCAAAGTCAAAGTCAATTTTATTGTCAATTTCTTCACTTGTGCTTAACATCCAAAGGAATCGAAATTGCGTTTCTCACTATCCTCTGCGTTTTACATGTACGATAACAAAGTGCTGGTGCGCAAGATGAGACAATCCAAAAACTAGATACTTAACAATAGTAACGTGCAGTATGTTAGGGCTACTTTAGGGCTACCAGGTATGGCAAGAGTATACAGAATTTGATGGAGATTTGTTCATATTATGCAATCACTGTACATCATCTTGTGCCAAAATGACATATTTTGTGGAGTATTTGTGGAATATGAGTATTATTTTACTGCATTTCACAGAGTTCATTTTATCAATTTCTTTTGTGACTTTTCTTACTGTTTTTCTCATCTTTTTGTCAACTTTTGGCAGTTAATTTAGTTGAAACCTAATGTTTTTTCCACAATGTCTAAGGCAGTGTATCTGAGGTCAAAGCAGAATTAGCGCTCACTTAAGTGACTTTTGACTCGCGTCAGCAAGATTTTTTTTCTTGCCATTTAACTTTTTAGCGGTGGCCACGTCTGCACATTTATCAAAAAAAAAGAAAAAAAGAAAAGAAGACGGACTCCAACTTTTTTTGGGAGCGTCAAGATGAAAAGATAATTTCTCTTCATTATATTTTGGAGATGGAGAATATATGATGAAATACTTCGAAGTGAACTACATTAACAGGCTTTTTTTTTATTGATTGCAGCAGTCCTATTTTTTATATTATACATCTGCAGTGTCAAAAAATCTTAAAGTAGTATTTGCTGATGACACAATTCTTTCTTACCCTAGAGAAAATCTCGTACAACTTCTGACTACTGATTACTATGGAAAAATAAATACATTTAAAAAATTCTCTACAAGAAGCATTCTCTACAAGAACCGAAGATGTCTTGAATTAGTCATTTTATATATATATATATATATATATATATATATATATATATATATATATATATAGTACAAAAACTGTGTCTACAAATTATCCAGCCATCCTTTTTCGTAACTGCTTGTCTTCATGAGGGTTGTTGGCCAGCTGTACGGCATGAACTGGTTGCCAGCCAGTCCTCGGGCACACTGAAACAATTACACTCACTATTACACCTAAGGACCTAATAAACCCACCCTGCATGATTTGCATTGTGGGAGGAAATTAGAGTACTCACAGAGTAAACACACAGGCACAGGGAAAAAATGCAAACTTCACACAGGTAGACCGGGGTCAAAAGCGGACTGATGACCTCCGAACTTTTAGGGGTGTGTGCTAACCAGTCACCCATTGCGTAGCTGCTGTACAAATGATCAACCATTCAAAATATGTTGAACCAAATAAACCATTGTTCCCCCAAATAATTTTTTTTCAAATGCTCTATAAACTAGTAATTCAAAACAACACAAATATTGTATAAAACATAAAATAGCCACCTTTGCCACAGTACTCACAGTACAGAGTTTTTGGAAATCAGAGATGGTTGTTTAAAGCAAATAAGACAATGACATAACAATGACAAGACAATGCAATTGTGTTGTTTACAGTACAGTCAACCCCCGAGTTACGGTGTCCCTGGTTTATGATTTTTTTGCATTACGGAATACTAAGTTATGTCATCCCCTCTTTACAGTATTTTTCCCGCTTTACGGCATCAAGAACTGTCTTGACCTGTGGGGTTGGCTTTGTTTATGTTGTTTTGCCTCCCTCTTCAGACGTTTATAGATAATTTCTCTTATTATCTGGTTGCCTCAAACTGCCTGCGCTGCAACCCATCACTAACAAGCTGGTCTGCTATTGGTCAGCGTCACTGTAAATGGTAAACGGACTTTCACTTATATAGCGCTTTTCTACCTTAGGCTTATCTACCTTACCTCAAAGCGCTTTACACTAACTAATCATTTACCTACTGATGACGCATTATCAGGAGCAACTGGGGGTTCAATGTCTTGCTCAAGGAGACTTAGACAGTCTTGATGGTCGGGGGATCGAACCCACGGCCTTTCAGCTCGGAGACAACCACTCTACCACCAAGGCATGCCACCCCTTGTGTCGTTTTGTTTAAAGAGAGGTTTAAAAAGACTGTTACAAAAAATATATGAATCAAACATTCACTTTACTGTTAAGAGGTGTATTTTTTTTTGTTTAGTTTTTTTTTTTCGTTCCATTTCACTAGAATTTCTTTGTACACCTCCGTAGTTTTGCAGCATATTTTAGTGCGCTAATATGCATATATTTGGTGATGAAATTGGTGTAGTTTATTGACACTGGCGCAAATGGGAAGAATTGAGACAAACAGACAGCTGGTATAAAAGCATAGCTTTCCTGAGTGTAGCCTCAGAATGTGCAAGGGGACAATCGAACAATAATAAAAATGATAATGTAACAGGAGAAATAAAGCGCATCATTGAGTCATGTCAGACAGCAACAAACCAACAAAAAAAAACTAAGAAAATGGCAGAGCAAACATGACTTTTGGTTGATTAGGGAGGTTTTAATGAATCTAGTGTTCTTGACGCAAAGCGAGTATTTTACTTTGCCTTCTTTTGGTAATCAGGGGAAAACAGGTGCAAACTACGCTTGAGCTATCAAACTTTGTGAGTGTGTTTGGGCTGACATGTCATTAGCACAATATCGTTTGTGAACTGTGGGTGCAAATTAAGTGCAATTAAAGGTGCTATCACCGGCTTCGGTTTTTTCTTTAGGAATTTGGCCCTGAGTTTTCATAGCTTAACTTTTGCCTCAAGATGTCCTGGGGGTTCACACTCTGTGGAATGTGAAAAACTGCAGGTGTTTGTGTTAGCTATCAACATATCATGGCGTAGGAAGGGCCAGACTGGTTATAGCTATGAAATAACTGACTACAAGATACCGAAAATCCTCCACTTGGGGCAGGACCTCATCCCTGAACCGAAGAGGGTACTCTACCTTTTTCCAACTGAGAACCTGCATGCTTTTAGATTTGGAGGTGATGATATTATCCCAATCACTTTCCACTCTCACACACCAACTGCACCACATTAGTATATCGAAGGATGGCTCTGCGCCCTTTCCACACATGGTGAGCCCATGGGAAGTACTGTATTTCTCCTTGTACAAGTTGACCCCTCCTTTTTTATTTCAATTTGGGTGAATTTTACAAAAAACGCAAGCATAAGTCTACCCCTGACTGAAGTGGTTATGCACATCATGGCTGACCAATTAAAGCACATGGTGCATGCTATTAAAATGACGGTATTTTTAGACGCATTTCTTCATCATATATCGAAAAACATACTGCGTGGATGGGGCGGAAACAATAAAGGTGTGAGGCAATGTATGCGTGCGTGTAGATGCAAATGCTGAAATCAATGTTGTATAAATGTAGCGTTTCAATGCTTTATTTTTTTTGACACGGCTGAACATGAATTTGTCGAAAAGCCATGAAACTCATCATCACTATCTGAAACTTCAAATAACTCCTCCCATTTAAATCCCGGACAGCTTCTCCTTCCTGCTTGTCATTTGCACATACATCGGGGTTACTCTACCTGTTATTGCTTTTGCATTTATCAAAACCCCGACAAGTAAAGCTATCTTTTCCTTTTCATAATGTGTCAAAAAATGCTCCACACAACCTCGTTGTTGGCAACAAAGAGGCAATAAGGCGCCCCTTCACAAAAGTGCATTTGAATGTGCAAACATGCTAAAACGGATGCACACTATATCGATTGAGAGGTATATATGATCATTTTAACTCTTATAAAATTACATGATATTACTTATTTAGCATTTGAATGAATGTTATTCTACACAGATATGTGGAAAAAATTGGTCTGGTTTTGAGTTATGCTTGAAGTCCACCCCCCTAATATGGGGGTTGATACTGAGGGAAAAAAAACTTGTACACAAAGAAATATGGTGATAGCAATTATATATTAAATGACGCTTTTCCTTTTAATAATTACCTTGAAATTACAAAAATATTACCGAGTCCTTTTTCTTCCGATTGATTAAAAATCATTTTCAATAATGAAAGAATGGTTAAAGTCAGGTATTGACTGGGTTTATTTATTTGTATGATAAATATTTGTATGTTTAAAAAAAAAAAAACAGTACCACAAATTATATGAATGTTGCACCCGTGAATGGAGTTGGGTTATTGATTAAATCTGTTTGGGCAGTGCTGAATCAGCGCATGCTCGCACTTGCGCATTACATTTATTTATTTATTTATATGTTGCGCTTTGTTAATTTGCTCCCTCATTAGCTCCCCTTTCTTGCTTAATGGGCCTGTTCTTCAGCCTTCCTCTTTTCTACCTGCTGCCAGCAATAACAGCACCACCACGCCTCTCTAATTGCGACCTCGTTTTACCGCTGTTTGCCAGCGAGACAGCAAGTGCACCCGGCCGCAACTAACCAAAACCGTATTTCATACAGAGGGAGCACGACAAACGGAAATTAGTTTACTCAAAGTAAGAAGGCCTACTCATTGTTGATAGCTTAAGATTTTGCCTGTAAACCACAGTAGATGCTATCCATTTAATTCCTAGCTAACACAATTGTTTGTGCATTATTATCAAGTAGCGTAGTTTTCCATTGTGCATGCGCCACCTTATATTTGCACTGTTCACAGATTCAAAACAAAGTTTTAAGAAATTCATAAGGATTCATGAAACCATAAACAAAATATTCGGAAGAAAACTGTTCAGAAATTATTTATAACGGTAAAAAACAATAACAATGAGTGCAATTGTGTTTTTTACTTACGATTTTTTGCGTTACAAAGTGGAATACTAAGTTATGTTATCTCCTCTTTACAGTATTTTTCCTGCTTTACGGCATCAAGAACTGTCTTGACCTGTGGGGTTGGCTGTGTTTATGTTGTTTTGCCTCCCTCTTCAGACGTTTTTAGATAATTGCTCTTATTTTCTGGTTGCGTCAAACTGCCTGCGCTGCAACCCGTCACTAAGATGCTGGTCTGCCATTGGTCAGCATCACTGTGTCACTAAGATGGTGCAGCTAAGATGCCGACATACTAAAGACTTGGTCTAGTGTGAAAGCTTGCAATATCGTATTTATTGTGCCTTTTTGTGCTTAATTCAAACTTTAATTGGTTAGTCAGGGGTTCCAACATTGCCAGTGATGTTAAAGGGAGAAGTAAGAAGATGATTAGCATGAAAGTTGGAGATAATCAAGAAATAAGAAAAAGCGTAGGCTAGTCTAGGCTACTCTCGGCTACCCGAGGGATTATGCCTTTAGGTAGCTCAATTCAATGTCACTCAAAAGGTAAATAAAATTTAATTTTTCCTTTATATATTTCTTATTTATGATGTTATTTAATTGTATACATGTATATTATATATGTGGCACTTACGATACTGTTTTGTTACCAATTTTTAATATGTCCACACCGTATTTTCCAGACTATAAGGCGCACTGGTATATAAGGCGCAGCAGCAAATTATGAGCAAAAATAATATTTTTGTCATGGATAAGCTGCATTGGACTACAAGTCCAAGGTAATAACATCGGATCTTTACGCAAAATGATGAAGTTTATATTTTTATTTTAGTTATTTTTTTTTTTTGTAATTGTCAACAGTAACATCCTCTCTTTAACAGACTGAACATTCCTGCATGTTTAGTCCCAATTACGCATCACACATTTAACCAACATGTTAAACATTCTCTTATTAAATTTAGACATATATATATATATATATATATTATATATATATATATATATTTTTTTTTAATAATATATTGTTTTTACTCTTTTTGAGGACAGCCATTGATTCACATCTTTTTAGTTCTATTTGATAGTTGTTCCATAAATTGACACCTCGATCAGATACACACATTTGCTTGCTGGTGGCTAGCAAAAACACACACACACAAACACACACACACGCACACACACACACACACACACACACACACAGATAAGCTGCACTGGACTATAAACCACAGGCCTCAAAACATGAGGAAAATGTCGCGGCTTATAGCTCGAAAAATACTGTACCTTACCTATTATTACCTGGGGTTTTATAGGCATTAACTAAAACCATAGGTTCCTATTGCCCGTCGTATGACAATTTCGCCTCACGATCCCTACCCCGGAAAGGATTAATTTCGTATAGCGGGGGTCCATTGTATATCATTTGTATAATTGTCCATCTCAAATGCCACTTTTCCACTCAGTGAACTTGTTGAAATGTTGGCAAGCTGCATCCATCCTGATGAGACTTCCTTGACACCTGATCTCCATTTTCCCTCTTATTATATTTATGCTATTTCTGCATTAGCACAAGAAAGCCAGACAAGCTATGAATCATCACTTTGTATCTCTTTGCGATTATTTTATGGTAAAACGGTCACTTGGGACACTACCTCCCCCTCCCAACCCTCACTCTCCTTCTCTAGCATGGATACCTTTTGGGAATAAAGTGTTTGTTTGTGTCCTTCGAGGTTCCTTGAAGGACTTCAAGGCAGCTTCCTGGGGAATATTGTCATATATCCTAGAAACAGGCAGTGGCCACTCTGTAGCTGTATGCACTGTATGAAAACTAAGTTGCTAAACGAACTAATTTGCAAATTAGCATGCTTTTGTTATGTGCAGTATAGTAGTACTTTCTGTGTTCAATGTGAACATTGTTGCTTTTTGGCAAAATGATGACTTTATTAGTCTTAGGTGTCTGCTAGCCTGCTAAACCAACAATAAAATTGATCTCCCACTTATAAATTTGCAATTAGACTTCTACAAAATGCAGGAACATAGTCACTTCCTGGTAAAATACACTGTCCATAGTTAGTTATTGAGACTACTAACCTGATAAATTAATCAATTAACACATTGGCATTACTGACATTTTCACGATTCCTACTTTTTGATAACATTCTCTGCCCTAGCTATGTGTTTCACTCATGAACTTTTAAAAATAACCAATTAGCATGTTAGCTTGACTGACTTTCCTAACATATCAGTGATCAATACCAATACTCCATTCTAAAACCAGATTAGGTCAAATGTCTATGCTTACATCCTCAAATGTGACACCCAAAAATGAATTAGCATGTTTTCGACACATTCATACAGTAGTAAAATCTTTGTCCATTTGTTTAAAATGTTTCCATGCCGATTGAACCTGCTAAAATTGAGCTAGTACAGCTCATTTTTGAGCCATGGCCCTTATGACTTTATGTACAACATACTAACCTACTGTATTAGCATATTAGCATAACTTTGTTTCCCACCTTTTGCTTGTTTTCCCCACTCTGCCTGTGTAGCGCTGGAATAGTGACAATGTTTTGGAAAATGTAAGTTTATGTGTTATTTTAACTGCTAAATGGCTTGGCATGTGGCATATTTGATGCTGGGTCACCCTGAGCTCAAGTAGGGGGAAACTTTTGTTTGCCAGCTAACGTGCACTTAAGCATAACCATAAAAATATGTGCATGTTTTATGGGTGTCACACAGCAGTGGCTGCTTTTGGTGATGTAGTGACATTGCTAAATATGCCTCAACAGTGTCCTCAAAAATTGGACTGTGAAATTATTTGAAAGTGAAATTGATTTATAATAGAAAACTGAGAAGTGTCCAAATTAAACTTTGCTTTAAAATAATACACAAAAAATATGTGCTTAGCAGATTTAAACCAAAATTTTGGACTACAAAATTTCAGATTGCATACTGATGTTTAGTGTTGATTAGGTTTGAAAGTTGTCGCACTGCCAACAGATGGTAATGCAGTCACATGGGGCAGTCTTTTCTTTTTTCTTGTCAGAAAGATCGGTGGGTAAAAAAAAAAAAAAAATCCCACCACCGTCTGTCATTTATTTACACATCCCTTCATTGTCATCAAGTCCCACAGTGTGGCATAGTGCGGCAGACGTGTTTAGCGTCCTAATTGATTTTTGAAGAGCTTGTCGGGAGGAAATAAAGCCTCTGCCACAAACGATTAATTTACGGCCTCTCCATTTTTGAAATGCTTCATATCATTTGGTAGTCAGAAGGTGTTGTAATCCCCCCAAAAAGGAAGACTAGGAGCTGGAGCTGCTCTAGACGTGGTTGTTTACCTTTTGTCCTCGTGTGGATTACGCAAATAAATGGAGATGACACGCTGCCAAATCATGCAAATGAGTCAGCATTGCTCAGCAAGCGCCAAAACTATATAACCACAAAAGCTCAGTCGAGAAGCAGAATAATTTGTATCTACATTTGTTTCTGGCGTGTCAACTAACTGTAGTCAGTGACCAAAGTTTTATTCAATTTAATCGGTTCCGACATTTTTTTTGAATGAGTGAACACAGTGACTCAAATGCTTTGAGATGTTTTCAGAGAGTCTGCAAAACTTTGTTAATGAACGGTTTGAATTTATTGTGTGGCAGGTATCGCATGCACCATGTTGGAGTACAATCGTCTGAAAAGCTTACTGTTGGACATGAAGACCAACCCTGAAATGAACAGCAATCAGCAGGGAGACATGGAGGCCAGGCGAGCACTGGTGGACACGATGTTCAAGTCGCTGGACGTGAACAAGGATGGCCGACTGGTTGGCAAAGAACTGGAGAAGGTGGGTGACCAACATGAATTGTGTGTATATGGTTTTTGTGTGAGCTGTATCTTAGCACTGACATTCCCAGCACGATGACAGCAGAAATGCCTTCTTGGTCACCAAGCATCACCATCATCTGTTATTTCACCGTTTTCACCGCTGGATCTTTTGAATCAAGTGTCTTATGGAAGACACCTAATATATATATATATATATATATATATATATATATATATATATATATTTCATTTTACAGCTCAAAGTCAATCATCCCACCCTAAAACAATACTACCAAAATAGAATATCTGATATGTCAAGAAACAAAAACAATCCCTTGCGCTTAAATTAGTTGGCACCTGCTAAATCTGAATAAAACACTGAGATCAATTAATCTTGTAACCTTACTAAGTTTGTTGTTTACACAGCGCTTAGTTGTTTCAAATGAAAAACTCCAGAATGATTTATCGATGATGTTTTACAGGTGAAATAATAGATTTTTTTTTTTTAAATAATTCTTTGGGTCTACTGCTCTGTTATGCAATAAATGTTTATGACAATGGAAATTATTAGTTATTGTCTTTGAAAAGGCTTTAAAGAGCCTGTATCATGGTATTTTAAATTTTTCACATAATATTTGCAAATAAATGATGTAAACCTACCTTTCTTTTGAATTATGAAGGTTTTTGTTAGTGATATTTAGGTCTTGTTTACTGCAACAGTTCCTCTCACCATCTAGTTCAGGTATGGGGAAACAACAGCCCGGGGGCCATTTGCTAAGCTTTTTAATCCGGCCCGCCGAACTTGAAGGAATTATCAATCAGGCGAGTGATTAACGACATAACACGGTTAAAAGCTCCAAACAGTTGAATCTCCATAATAGAGGCCCTTTAAACAGTTTCACCGTGGAATGTAAATCAATGAATTCCAGTCCTCATATCCAGATGTCCGTAGAAGACAGACACGAGGACAAGTGGTCTTTCTGTCGAAGAAAAAGTCTTGCACTTTGGTCAGGCGACTGTTTTATGTGCACGCCCACGGTCAGATCAGACGCTATCAGTGGAACATGCAGCTGTAGCCAGCCAGAGGCCCAAAAATATATAAATTAAATTTGTCACATCCCTTTAATCCGTCTTAACACATGCACAGCGGCGCTGTAGACAATCAATTGGAAGAGATAAACCAGGACGGGGTGTTTTTCTATGATGGCAAAATTCTGGCTGCAGGATGGTAAAAGGCAACAAGGAAAGCAAACTACAAAATGTCAATAAAATATGTATGTTGTTTTGAAGAAAAAAATACTTAGACCTTTTATGTATTGTATGGTAGATTTCCTTGAAAGAGCATTTGGACGACACCTTACTGCACTGCACAATGCAGGACCTGCTGCGTTACGACGACTACAACAACGACGGACATCTCAGCCTGCACGAGTTCTACACTGCCTTCCGTGAGTCAATCATCATTTTTTTTTTATTACTCGTTACACATATTTTAAATTCAAGTTAAGTTCAATAAAATACTGTCGGTAAAAAAAAAATTGCAATGAAAATAGCATCGTCTTCTCTTTCAGGGGACAAACTTTCTTACTTGTACTTGAAGTGGACAAATTTCAACAAATTTTGTTCAAAACTGAAAGATACGAATACCTTATATGTGGTAAACATGGCCAACCAAATTTTGAGAAATGCTAAAAGCTAAAACTATTTTAAGCATGCTTTCACACTCACCCCATGTTCTTACTTAGACCCAGAGCCACACACTTATCAACGAAAATGCATTTATTGTTCAATCCCTGTATATAATATAATATAATATAATATAATATAATATAATATAATATAATATAATATAATATAATATAATATAATATAATATAATATATCAGTGGGGCAGTGGTTAGCACGTCCACCTTACCGTTAAGGGACCTGAGTTCAAATCCAGCTGCCTCTGGCCTTCC
The DNA here is from genome assembly GCF_059441005.1 of Hippichthys cyanospilos. NCBI lineage: Eukaryota > Metazoa > Chordata > Actinopteri > Syngnathiformes > Syngnathidae > Hippichthys > Hippichthys cyanospilos. The sequence continues at coordinate 12,594,106 of NC_142386.1, read as the reverse complement.
TAATTGGAGTTTGCATGTTCTCCCCAAGCCTGCATGGGATCTCTCAGGGGACTCTGGCTTTCCTCCAGATTCTGAAAACATGCATGGCAGGTGTATTGGACACTCTTAATTGTCCTTAGGTGTGATTGGGTGCGTGAATAGTTGTTCGTCTCTGTGTGCCCTGTGATTCGCTGGCCAACCAGTCCCTTACCTACTTGCCCAAAGTCAGCTAGAATAGGCACCAGCAAGCTTACAGTCCTTGTGAGGATGACTGGCTATAGAAAATGGATGGATGGATGCTAGGTCAAAAACTGCAGTTTACAATTCTTCTAATCTCAGTGGGTGTCATCCTCCGGCTCTTCGGACACAGTATATCAGGTCTCCTGTGCATTTGTACGATCCAACATACTGTACATCATGTCAACAGTATCCCCTCCCTCCAACTCTTCAAACACCAGGATTATTTCAGATCCGGTTGAAATATTGCTTTCCGTATCCATGTGTGACTGCCTTTGCTTATTTTCCATTCAGCTGCGTCAGTTTTTTCTGTAAATGCACTTCCAGAGTTGTTTCCCACCAGGCTGTCACTTTGAAAAAACAATTATTTTGTCAAATAGAAAATAGAAAAGATCTATTCATGTTTTATTTTTGTGTCATTTCGTGTCTTCACTTGTGACATATTTGACGTTTTCTGAAATCATTTCAGATAAGCACTTTTAGGCGTATGAACACTGAGGTTACACTGGGTCTTCCCATTGCAGTCCGCACAAAATTATGTTTGACCACTTCCCCGAAATGAATTGAGATTTGTTTTTCGGTCTGTTACATTCGCATTTTATTATCAAAACCATTTAACACAGCTAAATAAGTCTCAAAATTGGTCATGCTGACAGTATTATAATAGAGACTGATAGCATGTTAAACATTCGGTCATGCAATTCAGTCATGCAAAGAAGCCACTAAGCACTCCGCTCCCATTCAGTGGCGCTCATCGGCAGTGGCTGGAGCTAGAACTAGCTGCTCTGAATCCGTCCAGATTGAAGACAGAAAACAAATGAGCAAGGGTGCACATATTTTTTTTTGGTGGGTTACTCCCATGAGTACCAAAACTGTTCCTGTGCCCGTCTGAAGAGGGAGGCAATTGCTTCTCGACTAGCTTGTTTGTTTGCCATAAGTGGCGCGACATTCACATACTTTTCCTACTAGTCAAATAAAGGATGACTGAAAAATCTCCACCCTGTTTGCTAAGGACATGCGTGGTAAATGACGCCACATTTAAGTCTGCTTCAAGCCACAGCACCTCTTGGAGCCACTTTTCAGGGAACAAAAATGTTAGGCTCAGTTCTTGTCATGGGTGAAAGGTTGGGTGCGCAAATGCACCAAGTGAAGCACGCTACATTACGCTTCAATGATTTTTGTCCTGCGTGTGTACCTATATACCAGTTATGCGCATCCTTGCACATGTCACGATTCGGCATGATGGTGTGCAGTGGTGGACCCAAAGGCAGGGAATCAGGAAGCAAGTTGTACTCCAAAAATCGTATTTAATGACAGGGAGGACCAAAAATCAAAGTAGCAACAGAAGGGTGGCAACCTGAAGGACATAAATGACTAAAGCAGCAGACGGGGGTAGGCTCAAAGAGGGAAACACGAAACTAAGGCAAACAGAGTGTCAGAGAAATCTCAGAAAAGAAGACTAGGACAAGCCTAGCTGCTTAAACAGCAAAAAGAGTAACTCAGACCAGCCAAGATTGACTTTTCTACGCCGGCGCAGGGAAAAAAAGCTTGAGCAAATGTAACTCGTGGGTCTTCCAACGCCAGTTTTCCCCTTGCCCAGCCGTTCCCCCCGGCTTTTATTGAATAGAAGCATAGCAGATTACAAGACACAACAAAAGAGCCAGCCGGGCGCCACCGGCAGCTGGGCCAAGGTCCCGGCTCACACTTTCGTGCGTCAACAGTTCTATCTAAGGACAGGGTCAAGATGAACTAGGATTGCATAAATGGGTAACAATGAACTAAGAACATAATGATAACAACCTAATATATGATTCCCTTCACATATCCCCCCTGATTATCATTATGAAAACACATCAAACGATGTCAAAAGCTATTGCTTGAGTGGGAAGAAAACTACCCAAAAACCCAGTGGGAAAAAGGTAGAAACCCTTCCCAAGCAAGAGCTTGTTACAAAGAAAAAGAAAAAGAAAAAGCAAAAGCTAAAGCTGTTTTTGGTCCAATACATGTATATACATATTGCAAACCATGGCACATCAACATCCTACGTCTGAAACCTTTTCCGTAGGTGCATCATAAATGGTTCACACAGAAGTTGAGTCGTTATCAGAGTTGGAGTCAGAGTCGGAGTCAACAGGTTGATAGCCAGTCATGGCCACGGTCACTTGCGCCGCTATTTTGAATTCGATAGCATCCATGATTTTGGTGGCACAGATCTTACACAAGGGCACACCGCAGATTATGCAGAGACATGACAGCACGAAAATCCAGGCGATGACAGAGGCAATGGCCACAGCTACACCCTTCCAGTCGCCAAAGGAGTCTTGCAACCACTGCAGGAAGGGGTTGAGCTCAACTCCCTCCATACTGTACTTAGAGTCCTCAGTCTGCACTCCCTGAGCAGTGTCAGTGTCTCCGACAACGAGCCATTGGACAAAGTGTGTAAAGGAATAAATGCGCAACATTCACCTGATGGCAAAAGCTTGCACAGGCCACCCTTTTCTGCCAGTCATGTCGAGTGCCTGTCTGTTTTGAATAGTCATAAGTGAAGTAGCATGTAGTTGTGAAGCTGTGTGCGTAGAAGGTGCGTCCGCGATATCAGTCGACGAGTATACTTTATGATAGACATCATTGAAAAAAATCGGTGTGTTTGTACACAGTCACTGGAAATAGAGCACCAAATATGGCAAATGCGAACCCGCTGCATTTGCTTTGTCAATCAATTTGTCTTTGTCAGGAATGCTCCAAGGCATGCCAATCGCATCAAAAATAGACGGAAGTTTGTCTGGTGATTGGGACTGGTGGTTTGTCAGTGTTGCATTTGGACCAATGGGTGGAGTTCTCAACACTGAAACAAACGTAGCGTTTTATCGCTGTTCCTGTGATGTCCGTCTGGAGCTGGAGGTTGCCCATGACGCTGGTGGGCAAACGCTGTCTGTCTGAGGTAGGCATGGTTGGTCGTCCGGACACAAGGGCGCCGCCCAGCATCAAGCCGCATGCTGCTCGGAAGAGTGCTGGCGGACAGGCCATTCTCCTGAGAGGGGTGTGTTTACCACAAAAACCCTTTCTTCCACTGTGGTCTTTCGTTGGTGCACCGTCCGTGCACTTGGGGGTGCTGATCCTCACTTCGAGGGACTGGCGTCGCTAGGCCCATCAACAGGGGGTCGAAGGATCTTGCACTGCGACTGGTGGATCCACCCGTCGCGTCCTTCAACTTTCACTGCAGTTGGTGTCGCTGCAATCATCTGGAACGGGCCATCCCAGCGTTCACTGTCCCAACGAGGTCGTCAGCACCTTGAGGAACACCTGGTCTCCGATCTGGACCCGGGTTTTCTGTGGGATAGAACACACTGGCCAGTCATTGTGCTTATGCATCTCCCTTGTGCCAAACAGTCTTTTCATGTGAACTGGAAAAGAACATCCACTAGGTAGCTGGTCATGGGTTAAGTCTGCTAGTCCGTATGGTCCTCCATATACTATTTCAAATGGTGATAAAGTTTTTCCTTCAGCGGAACAAATCTCATTTCTGTGGCCACAATAAGAATGCAATCTGGTCGCTGTCTCTTTATCACTTGCATTGTTTTTATGCGTATGGCCTTGACTGTCCCATTTGTTCTTTCAACAAGCCCTTCTGATATTCAACAGTTCTCCAACTTTAGTAACAGCTTTTTTCACAAAATGCAATCAATTGTCACTTCTAATTACTCTCAGACTGCCAAATGTCAGTATGATTCGATCACACAATGCTTTGACAACTGTTTTTGCATCACACTGCGCTGTTGGGAAGAAATCAACCCACTTTAAGAATGCATCTAATATGACGAAACAATATTGCTTTCCTAATGCCTTATTTGATTCAATGTCATCCATATATATCATATGAAATGCTTCGGGTGGTTCTGGAAATTTGCCTCTATGTGGTCACAAATAAACTTGCGCATTATTGCAAAAACAGATATCACAACATTTACAAAAAACACAAACATTTTGAGTATAAAAAGTGAACCCATATGCAACTGATCATGCATATTCCCCCCTGTTGACACATGGCAAAGCTCATGTGTCAACTTTGCTGCTCATTCAAATCAGAATTTTAGTAACCATGGTTTTCTAACCGCCAATCTACTTTTTTCTTCAACATCTTGTTATGCTCCTTTATTTAGCCATTTTTGCTGCTACAGTTTAGGAGCTGATGTTTTCCTTGATATCAAGATGGTCTGTATGTCTTGTTCATCATGTAGTGTGTCAATGCGGTTGTCTTGTGCTTTGGCAACTGTGGGCACACCTATGACTGTTTCTTTGGCTGCTTTGTTTGCCTAATCGGTTTCCTGCTGTAATTTGGTCATTTCTTTTCTTGTTGTGGTTTGGAAGCCGCGGTTAGCCCAAAGTTGATAAAACACATGCCATACTCGCTGTCTGTCCATATTGTAACATCTTTGCTTTCAAAAATTTCACACGCTTTGATTAGCGCGGCCAATTCATCTGCTTGCAATGAACATGTCGATTTTAATGTTCCTTAAAACAAAATTTACTACATATCCCACCCTTTTGCGGCCGTCTTCCCCTTTGCTAGCTGAACCGTCAAAAAAAACAACTTCTCCAGTCGGGAGAGGGGTGTCATTCAGGTCAGGTCTTGGTTCGGTGGGAATTTGGGCGTGGCTTCCACAGTCGTGTGGGGTGCCGTCTACAGGCGTGGGCAAAGGTGTCGCTGGGTTTGATGCTCCACATCTAACAATTATAATGTGTCCCTGTGATACAAGAACCGCGGTGCAATATAAATGTCATGCAGGCGATAAGAGTGTCATTTTTTGGGGTGGGGGGTTTCCAGCAACAAAACAAATACATAGGGAACCCTCAACGTGAGGGAGTGAAACAACACAACCTCCACTGAAGCCTCCCCAGCCAATGCTGCGGCCAGCACCACCTGAACGCCTTCAGGGGTCAGCCCAGCAACTGCATCCAATTCCTCAGAGTAAAATTTGACTGGCCTCAGTTTCCCGTCATGCTTCTGCAACAAAACTGAAGTCATGAATCCCTGTTTAGCGGTCACTCTTTGCTCAAATGGTTTGCTGTAATCCGGTAGTGTCAATACGGATGAATTAAACCAATTCCAATTTCACACTGTCAACTGCCTCGTCAGCTTTTTTCATAACTGATATCAAGCAGTGGCCTAGTCAATTCAAAACAAATTTTGGAATCCATATGCTACAATAATTCATCAGCCTCAAAAATGACATCATTTGTCTTTTAGTCTGAGTTTTTGGGCTTTCGCAATGGCCTCCTTTTGTCTTAACAGTAACAATTCTGCCATCCTTATCTCATTAGTTCTGCCAACCTTCTTCCATTTGTTTCCACTTGCCCAAAATCTTTCTTGCCACAACGCCAACATTCTTATGCATTCAATTTTGTCTTTCAACTCTCTCTTACGTCCTTCTTTTCCGCTACCACAATTCCTGTTTCCAACACAACGCACTTCCTCTTCTCCATCACACCAGAATGTCTGTTTTCTCCCCTACACAGAGGCAAAGACTTAACTTGGCTAAGAATTCGGATGAGGAGCAAAACGACAATCTGACGAGGACAATGACCCGACACGAACTGGAAAGCACACTCAGACTTAAATAGACTAGGGACTCGACAAGGAAACGGGAAACAGCTGGGGAGAAACAAAAGGCAAAGGGAGTTGATTGGGTGGCACAAGGAGGGTGAGTACACAGGTGGAAACAAATCATGCTAACGAGGATCGACACGAGGGAAACCAAATGAGTGCAAGACACAAGAACTAAAAGAACTCACAACTGGAAAAAAACAAAATCCCCCAAAACAGAAAACCCAGACCGAAACCACAATAGAAACATGACAGCACATGGGCATAGATTGTCACGGGGGAGTACGGCGGTTGAGGAGGCCGGCATGGTTGCAGAGGAGGAGGACCCAAAAGCAGGGGAGCGTCGGGACAGGGGGTTGATTAAATCCATTTATTTATAAACGAACGGGAACAAAAGCGAGAAAAACAGGACGGCAAAAAACTCGAACTAAGGGCGCAGGCAGGCTGGCAAAACAGAAAGCAAAACACTATGGACAGGCTGGCAGGAAAACACGGAGCTGAGGGACTCGGGGCAAGACGGGACTACGAGACAACAATACGATAGAGACAATATGACATGACGTGACAGAGACAATGATCCGACACGGGCTGTAACAGACACTAGGCTTAAATACATTCACAAACTAATCAAACTAACACATGGCAGCTGGGCAGGGACAACAGGCAAAGGGAGCAGATTGGAGGACACGAGGCGCAGGTAACAGACAGGTGGACTAAATCAAAACTAACGCAGGCAGACGCGACAGGGGCAGAAACCGGAACTATAAACGTAAACAGAAACAGAACCCCTCAAAATAAACCCACAACCCAACAAACCATGACAGAACCCCCCTCTCAAGGGACGGATCCCAGACGTCCCAAAACAAACCGACAAGCAAACAAAACCGAGGCAGGGTGGGCGGAAGGGGGACCGGAGGAGGGCACAGGAGAAAAACAAAAACAGTCCAAAGGCACCCCTGGTGCCCAACGGGATGCACCCGAGGGGGAAAGTCCAGAGGACGACCCGGTCGCCAGAGCGAGTCAGGCGGGCGACCCGGTCGCCAGACGAAAGGTGCCCTGCGGGGCGAGTCAGGTGGGCGGCCCGGACGCCAGACAAGAGGCGCCCGGCGAGGCGAATCAGGCGGGCGGCCAGGACGCCAGAGCAGATGTGCCCGGCGGGCCGAGTCAGGTGGGCGGCCCGGACGCCAGACAAGAGGCGCCCGGCGAGGCGAATCAGGCGGGCGGCCAGGACGCCAGAGCAGATGTGCCCGGCGGGCCGAGTCAGGCGGGCGACCTGGGCGCCCGATGGCGAACAGCAAGCCACCCCAGGTAGGCTTGTATCCCGGTTGCCCCTGAAGACCGGCAGGCGGGGCGTCAGGCGAGAGCGGAGACGTCAGCAGGGCGGCGTCAGGCGAGAGCGGAGACGTCGGCTGGACGCCGTCAGGCCAGAGCGGAGGCGTCGGCTGGACGCCGTCAGGCCGGTGCGGAGGCGTCGGCTGGACGCCGTCAGGCCGGTGCGGAGGCGTCGGCTGGACGCCGTCAGGCCGGTGCGGAGGCGTCGGCTGGACGCCGTCAGGCCGGTGCGGAGGCGTCGGCTGGACGCCGTCAGGCCGGTGCGGAGGCGTCGGCTGGACGCCGTCAGGCCGGTGCGGAGGCGTCGGCTGGACGCCGTCAGGCCGGTGCGGAGGCGTCGGCTGGACGCCGTCAGGCCGGTGCGGAGGCGTCGGCTGGACGCCGTCAGGCAGGTGCGGAGGCGTCGGCTGGACGCCGTCAGGCAGGTGCGGAGGCGTCGGCTGGACGCCGTCAGGCAGGTGCGGAGGCGTCGTCGGGGTGCCATCAGGGAACAGCCACTGGGTGCAGACCACAGACACGAGTGAGAGCACAAGACTGACCTGGGACAGGGGCGACCACAGGGAACCGTCTGGCATCTCTGTCGTCTGCGGCAATGGTGGCATGGCTGACAGCTCAGGCGACTGCGGCTGCCGCGCCGAGGCTGGCGGCTCAGGAGGCTGTGGCAGCGGCGCAGAGGCTGGCGGCTCAGGAGGCTGAGGCGCCGTGGCTGGTGGCTCAACAGGCTGAGGCTGCGGCGCCGTGGCTGGTGGCTCAGGAGGCTGAGGCAGCGGCGCAGAGGCTGGCGGCTCAGGAGGCTGAGGCGCCGTGGCTGGTGGCTCAACAGGCTGAGGCTGCGGCACCGTGGCTGGCAGCACTGGGAACGGCAGGCTGGACAGAGACAGCCACTGGGGGCCAATCAGAAACGGCGGGGATGCCAGGAGACTGACTTGGGATGACTGAGGCAGACGGGCGACTGGCTTTGGAGGCAGACGGGCGACTGGCTTGGGAGGCAGACGGGCGACTGGCTTGGGAGGCAGACGGGCGACTGGCTTGGGAGGCAGACGGGCGACTGGCTTGGGAGGCAGACGGGCAGGGTTCACAGAGCCTGGGGTCCGGCTCGCAGGGTGCACAGAGGCCGGGGTCCGGCTCGCAGGGTGCACAGACGCCGGGGTCCGGCTCGCAGGGTGCACAGAGGCCGGGGTCCGGCTCGCAGGGTGCACAGAGGCCGGGGTCCGGCTCGCAGGGTGCACAGAGGCCGGGGTCCGGCTCGCAGGGTGCACAGAGGCCGGGGTCCGGCTCGCAGGGTGCACAGAGGCCGGGGTCCGGCTCGCAGGGGTCACAGAGGCCGGGGTCCGGCTCGCAGGGGTCACAGAGGCCGGGGTCCGGCTCGCAGGGGTCACAGAGGCCGGGGTCCGGCTCGCAGGGGTCACAGAGGCCGGGGTCCGGCTCGCAGGGGTCACAGAGGCCGGGGTCCGGCTCGCAGGGGTCACAGAGGCCGGGGTCCGGCTCGCAGGGGTCACAGAGGCCGGGGACCGGCTCGCAGGGGTCACAGAGGCCGGGGACCGGCTCGCAGGGGTCACAGAGGCCGGGCGCCGGCTCGCAGGGGTCACAGAGGCCGGGCGCCGGCTCGCAGGGGTCACAGAGGCCGGGCGCCGGCTCGCAGGGGTCACAGAGGCCGGGCGCCGGCTCGCAGGGGTCACAGAGGCCGGGCGCCGGCTCGCAGGGTTCACAGAGGCCGGGGACCGGCTCGCAGGGTTCGCAGAGGCCGGGGACCGGCTCGCAGGGTTCGCAGAGACCGGGGACCGGCTCGCAGGGTTCGCAGAGGCCGGGCGCCGGCTCGCTGGGACAGGGGCGGTCTGCCGCCTTGGCGCTGGGACAGGGGCGGTCTGCCGCCTTGGCGCAAGGACAGGGGCGGGTAGCCGCCTTGGCGCAGGGACAGGTAGCCGCCTTGGCGCAGGGACAGGTAGCCGCCTTGGCGCAGGGACAGGTACGGGTAGCCGCCTTGGCGCTGGGACAGGTACGGGTAGCCGCCTTGGCGCTGGGACAGGTACGGGTAGCCGCCTTGGCGCTGGGGCAGGTACGGGTAGCCGCCTTGGCGCTGGGACAGGGGCGGGTGCCGCTTCAGCCCGCCGGCAGGAAGTTTGGGGAACAGAGACCGGTGGTACAGACGCGACAGGAGCTTGGGACAGGGTGCAAGAAGAGGGTGGTACAGGACAGGAGGAAGTAGGCAGGGCGCGGCAAGAGGGGGACACAGAGACAGGAGGGAACGGATCGGAAGGCTGAACAGATGGGTTCTGGTGGTCACTGGGGCGGTGGCCTTTTCGCGGGCCCCTCCACCGGCGGCCACGAAATGCCAACCGGGAGCCCACGAAAAGGTCACGGTCAAATAGGGGCTCTGAATCGGAGTCTTCGGACGAACTGTAAAATGACTGGCTGGACGGAAAATCAAAATCTGAATCAAAATCATAAGAGGTGCACGGGCTCGAATACGGAATATGATAAAAAGTGTCGAAGGAAGAGGGACGCGGGTAAACAAAATCCGGACCGGTACTGGAACGAAACGTGACGAAAGGAGGGCAATCCTCGATATCGGAAAAATCTGAGTCCAACGTACAGTAAGGTGCGCGAACAGGAGAGGAAGGGTGATCGGGTGTGCGGACAGAAGGTGAACTACGCAAATCAGAAAAATCGGAACTACAAAAAACGTGCGGGGACAGAATCGTGTCGTATGGGAGGTCGGAGGAACACGAGGGAAACGCGGAAGTAACAGACGCGGGGGGCGGATCAGAAGCGGGGACAGACGCGGACTCGGAGGGGAGAAACACGGAAGAAAAAACAAGAGGTCTCACACTGGGGGAACGGGGCTGACCGGCGGGCTGAGAACGGATGCGGGCGGGGCGGCGGCGTCGAGTCCGCCGACGCGGACTTCCCGCTGGGTCCTGTGCTGGTGGTCGGATCATTCTGTCACGGGGGAGTACGGCGGTTGAGGAGGCCGGCATGGTTGCAGAGGAGGAGGACCCAAAAGCAGGGGAGCGTCGGGACAGGGGGTTGATTAAATCCATTTATTTATAAACGAACGGGAACAAAAGCGAGAAAAACAGGACGGCAAAAAACTCGAACTAAGGGCGCAGGCAGGCTGGCAAAACAGAAAGCAAAACACTATGGACAGGCTGGCAGGAAAACACGGAGCTGAGGGACTCGGGGCAAGACGGGACTACGAGACAACAATACGATAGAGACAATATGACATGACGTGACAGAGACAATGATCCGACACGGGCTGTAACAGACACTAGGCTTAAATACATTCACAAACTAATCAAACTAACACATGGCAGCTGGGCAGGGACAACAGGCAAAGGGAGCAGATTGGAGGACACGAGGCGCAGGTAACAGACAGGTGGACTAAATCAAAACTAACGCAGGCAGACGCGACAGGGGCAGAAACCGGAACTATAAACGTAAACAGAAACAGAACCCCTCAAAATAAACCCACAACCCAACAAACCATGACATAGATATGATATTGGGGCGGGATCTCGTAAATTAACCCAATTATGACAAAGTGGTTTTCTGGTTTTAGTTTTTCACACAAGGCAGTTAAGGGTTTTTCGTCATGTAGTCATTCTACTTGTGACAGAAGTAACATGGAGGAGAGGCAAAGTTCACTCTGGACACGTTGCCATGTAAACTACGATCAGTGGGGGTTTTCAAGTCTTTCAAAAATCAGACCACACCTGCTTAACTTGCGCTGTTAACTTTGCTACATGATGGAGTCACTACAGTGTAGTCTATGTTGTAGAACTCCTGTCCCCAAGGGCCAATGTCCCACATGTTTTTTTAACCTTCTCTCTCAAACACACCTGATTCAAATGATTAGGATCATTTTCCAGCTCCTGTGGAGGTCACTAATGAACTAATCATTTGAATCAGGTGTGTTGAGGAGAGAAAGCCGTCAAACAGGACAGCGACCCTCGATAACTGGAGTTCGTCACCTATATTGTAGATTATTCAAAACTTTCCACAACAATGACTGTCTATTCCAGGGGTGGGCAACTCCAGCCCTCGAGGGCCGGTGTCCTGCATGTTTTCCAGTTTTCTCTCCCTAACACACCTGATTTAAACCATTAGCTCATCAACAAGCTCTGCTGGAGCTTGAGAATAATCCGAATCATTTGATTCAGGTGTGTTTGAGAGAGAAAACAGGAAAACATGCAGGACACCAGCCCCCGAGGCCTGGAGTTGCCCACCCCTGGTCTATTCCAAAGTGTTTGGTTCTGAACGGGAGGATGTTTCTAAGATCGGGGAACAGATGGCGATATATTTTAATACAAATGTCTTTATTTGAACTACTTTGCTACTTTTCCAACTCTCACATTATAAGTAGCCTGGCAATCCTCTTAATTAGGATGACTTTTTACCCACATTCCCATTGTTTTCCTCATTTTTAATCTCATCATTTTCACTTGCCTGTTTATTCCTGGCTTAACAGTGGAATTACGCCACAGTGGAAGCCATTCTGCAGCGGAGGCACATTTGACTAATTAATCACTAGAGCAGAGAGGCCAAAGATGTAGGAGGAAGAAAATTTACGGCCAAGTAGCTAGAGAAGCAATGGGAATGGGAATCTTTTGACTCTCGATTCAGTCTAATTCTAATTTTGCGGTGTACAATTCAATTCTGAATACATTTTTAATTCAGATGATTTTCAATTCAAAAATATTTCAACTGATTGTAGATGTGCAAACTATCATCATGACCTACTAAATTTCACTTTGCAAGACAGAATGTCAAATGAGTCTCCATTGTCACTGCCATTTTTTACATTTATTAAAGTTTTGAATTGTAAGGAGAGTGCCATTTTCCACAAAAACAGTGTATGAACCATAACTCCTACCCTGTTCTTTATACTTATTTGATTAGGTTTTTGTAAGTAAGTAACCTGATGGCCCAGGTCAGGTCGTGGGGACAGTAACTTCAGTAGGGAAGTCTAGACCTTCCTGGGGGAATTCCCAGTTATTCCCATGCCAGCCAAGAGACATAGTCTCTCAAATATGACCGAGGCTGTCCTCGGGGGCCTCCTCCCGGTGGGACATGCCCGAAACATTTCACCAGGGAATTGTCCAGAAGACTTCCTAACCAGATGCCTGAGCCACCTCAATGCGGATCTCCTGCTCAATCCCTCACTCGTGAACAAGACCTAGAGATACTCAAACTTCTCCACTCATCCCCAGCCCAGAGAGGGTTTTCCACCTGAGGACTATGGTCTCATATTTGAAGGTGCTGGTCTTCATCCCAACTGCATTACGCTACCTCTGCGAACTGCTCAACTGACAGTTGGTGATCACGACCTGAAGAAGCCAACAGCACCAGATCATTTGCAAATAGCAGAGATGTAATGCTGAGACTCCTAAACCGGACCTCCTCAATGCTTTGCCTGCTCCTAGTAATTCTGTCCATCAGGGTAATAAACAGAAGTGGTGATACAGGGCAGTATTGGCAGAGTCCAATCATCACTGGAAACTAATTCAATTTACTACCAGCAACGCAGAGCAAACTCTGGCATTGACACCTCGTACCTCTGAAGCACCCCCCACAGCACTCTCCACTCACCGAGGTCAAACTCCTTCTCCAAGCCCACAAAAATTATGTAGACTGGGTGAACTCCCATGCTCCCTTGACAATCCTGTCAAGGGTATAGAGGTGGTCCACTGTTCCATGAGCGGGACAAAAATCACTCCTGAACAGACCTTACCGGGGGAGCCTGAGGAGTGTGATCCCGCTATACCTGGGCACACCTCTCGATGGCCCATTTATTATAATTAAGTAAAATATCCAAGTAATTTCACCACCATTATTCTTTTGATATGTCAACTTTTATAGATTGATAGGAACCTCACATGGTTCAAATATTTGCAATTATTATCATTTAATTCATAGATGGACTTTTTTTCTGTCTGAATTGGAAATGTCAGAATAAGATTGAATGCACCACATAGTTCGTGGCTATCGCTGGAAAGTTGTGCCGTATCATACAATGATAGCATAATTGACTAATGGTTTCTTAGAGTTCCTCATCAGCAATTGAATATGATTTTTTTTAATGGTGATGTGGTGATGGCAATAAAAAGGGAGTCGCGAGGAGGAATGAAGCTAGCTCGTAGCAACCACTGCTGCAAAGGACTACTTCGGAATACAAGCATAGTACGGCCATTGTATTGACGTCCATGTATTGTTTGTTGTGTTTATTTTTTAAGTTGGCCTTTGGAGCATGTCGTTGCCCTACGGCGTGATGTTTTTGTCTTTTCCTTGGCAGTAGGCGCTCAGCATCGTTAAGCATGAGCCGACAGTTATCACTTTTTGTTTTGTTTTTTTTCCTTCCAAATTTCCAAGGACCCTCAATGCAAATATTTGCGGGAAAAAACATAAACAAAGAAAAAAATGTAAAAAGTATTAGCATTATTAATTTGAAAAATTAAATAAGTGCCCTTTTTATTCACCCACAGATTCAATTTGAGAACAAGTACATTTGTTACGTCTTAGCTATACTGGAGTTTAGAAAATACAAATTGCAAATTATACTCACAATTTGTTGATTAAAAGCTCCTCATTTTATACATTAATTGTAAAATACAAATTATTAAAGCCAAAATTAATTTAAAAATTGTTATTATTACCAATATCCCATTTACGTACATTAATTTCTGGAAAATTAAAGTCAATTTTGGCCACTTGACAACATAAAACAAGGGTGTCCAAAGTTGGTCTTTGAGGGCCCGCTGTCCTGCATGTTTTCCAGGTTTGTTTTCCTGACACACCTGATTTAAATGATCAGGATTGTTATCAGGTGTCTGCTGAGCTTGCTGATGAGCTGATCATTTGAATCAGGTGCGTTAGGAAAAGAAACCTGCAAAACATTTAGGACAGCAGCCCTCGAGGACCGACTTTGGACACCCCTGACATAAAAAGTGACACAATCTCTTTATAACTGATCGTTTAGGTGGTTTTAATGTTTTTGTAAAATACTTACTTATACTCACTTATTTCATGTAACGTATTGTGATCTCAGGTTTTGGACAGATGCGATACTGGTGTGGTCACAGTGGGCACGTCTGATGTAGCTCACCGTGATACAAGACTTACTCGAAGAGTTTGTGTGACTGCTGAGGCGCATTGATAATTAGAAGAAAGTTTGGTTCAAGTACTTCCCTGCGGATTGGACAATTCCGAGTGTATTGGGAAAAGAAAATGTGAATGTACTGTATTTGGTAGGTAATTGAATTCATAATTTTATAATACACTGTAACAGTGCTGGGAGTAATGCATCACAAAATTAATGTAACTACCGTAATGCATTACTTTTTGCTGTAATGCAGTAGTGTAACCATCACAAACAAAAAAAATTAGCAATATTTCACTTGATGCAAATGACAGTGATTCCGCATTACAATACATAAAACATATAGCCCCAAAAATGCTTGTAAAGCCTATAAATTTAAAAAGATTAATTGAAGCAGTTGATAACATGAATGCAATTCATTTGATTGACTTGAGTTAGCGCTGGTGTATTGTTGGTATGCAGAGACCTTTGTTAAGGTATGTTTTTATTTTATATTTTCAGTGATCAGGGCATAATTTACAATCCCAAAGGAGGAATCATATTTATTTTGGGATAATTTTGAGCATGAAAGTTTACTTAACTTAGTTTAGTTTAAGGTCATTCCACTGGATGTGCAATGAGCTTAATGAACTACATGAATGCACATTAATGAACTAATTGAATGCCAAATCCTTATTTCCAGGTATGTTGGTGAGAGTAATGTAAAAGTAATGCAATAGCAGTCTAATGCCTTACATTTCAAATACACACATATTATAATGTAACTAATTACTTTGGAATCACAGCAATAAGTTTTGAAGTAACTTTCCTAACACCGCACCGTAATTTAATAGTTGTATAGTATCAAAAATGAATAGACCTTAAACCTTTCCCTGAGGAATGCCTCTATAAAGTGAAGGTTTATATCAGGCATATCTAGCCATGTAGACACTAGCTACTCTTAAAAAGCTCTTGACCTTGACAGTGGAAATGCACCGTGATAGCAATTACAGCCAAGTAGGTATTATACAGTAGAAAAAAGATGCGAAATGGTCTAGCATATCCCCAAAAATAGCTATGAAGCACCAAACACAAGGATACAAATCGGAATTCCTTCTACGCGCCGTCGGTCTGGCAGTCTGCTCACTATACAATTGCCGAGAAATGGTTGGGCCCAGTTGTCATGGCAACTGCTGCCTGTCTGTTTAATATCTGAATCATTTATTTAGTGCAACACTCACCGTTCCCCTGAGCAGGAGAGGAAACAAAGATTTGCGGTAAAGGATGTGCATGATTAGAAGTGAACATTATAGCCCCCCTACCCCACTACCAATACCACCAACACCACTGACACCCGTGTCCCTCCCTCCGGTGCGCACACACTGCGGACAGATGGAACGCTGGAGTCTTTATATAAGGCGGAGATGAGCACAGGCGGGGCAGGGAAGCAATAATTTACTGCGCGGCTGAATGAAGAAACACAAGCACCAAATCTCAGTGGCCATCAATTTATTTTATGGCGGAAATACACTTATTGTGCAGCCGCTGTGCAGTGCTGCTATGCGGGATTTATACACTCAAATGCAGAGAGTCCACCTCAGTGGAATGAGAGCGAGATGGCTTTACCTGACCTCAGAAGAAGAGTTTGTTGCGCTCTTAGTATGGATAATGTGTCTTTATGGACGACAGTGTTCGATTGAAGAACTTGTCAATGTCCTATAGAAGTAATTCTCTACCTTTTTTCAATGTACTCCAGGTAAAAAAAA
The DNA here is from genome assembly GCF_059441005.1 of Hippichthys cyanospilos. Taxonomy (NCBI): domain Eukaryota; kingdom Metazoa; phylum Chordata; class Actinopteri; order Syngnathiformes; family Syngnathidae; genus Hippichthys; species Hippichthys cyanospilos. Next base: position 12,578,109 of record NC_142386.1, on the reverse strand, counting down.
AAAAAAAAATAGCCATGTGTCTCCTAACCAGCACAAATCATTATGCAATGTAAAAAGAAAACTTTTCTAGTGGTATCTCTAGGTGTATTTTAATTCAATGACCCCAGACGATAGATGTATAAAACACAACACAATGAAGACATCCAATGTTTTACAATCGTCACTAACACGATGTAGGAATAAGTTGCTGCATGTTCCAACTAAATTGCTTTTCATTTGAAAATAAAAATGTACTGTTCCAGTCTTGACATGACATAAAAAGTATTATATTAAATTTATCGATTCTTGCAGAAACCCTGTTACAATCTCACATACCCCCCATAAGTCCCTTCACGTACCGTCAATGATACTCATTCCAACCACTGCACCCAATCACTCCTAAGGGCAATTAGGTGTGTCCGATACACCTGCCATGCATGTTTTTGGACTATGGAGAGATGCCCAGGGAGAACCCGTGGTCGGGGAGAACATGCAATTTCCACACAGGACAGGTAAATGAGTATAATGCATCCTGCCATGTGGAGCTTGATCGTTTAAAAATAAGAAAGACCATTTATTTCACGTCCAGCTTTGTCTTTAGTTGAAAGTTCTCATCTAAATTTAGAACCTTAATTGAGAGTCGGCTTTAATCCTTGTTCAAGACGCGCCAAAGTGACTTATATCAGCTTCGACATGATCTACTCCAAGATAAATTGCCCTCGACGATGGGAAAGGCGAGCCTGGGATCATGTAAAATCATCGTTCTGACAACCCAGCGGGCGATGCGCTCGTCATTGGACAAATCTTACGCTATCTCACGTCATTACACGGCGAGTAATCCCACCCGAGCATGCTCCCTGCTCCACTCGCTTTTTTTTCCCTTCTGCCTATGTTTCGTATCTAATTAGCCGCAGACATGCAAATCCATGCAAGGGCTTGTGAGGCTTTACTTGACCCTGACAGCCTTTCTTCTAATGTGGTCTTCATATCGTTAATAATTTCGCATCTTCATTGCTTCGCTACCAGGGGATTTTCACACTCAGTCTGGTGTATTTAATAAAATCAGGTATTAAGCATCCTTTCTTCTTCTTTGCACTCATTATCTGTACATGTGTTTCCAACAGTCACATTTTAATGGTCCTGCAAGTCTTCGCGTTGTGTATGTTTTTTTTATTTTCTTATTTAAAAAGCATTACCACTATGAAGCTTAGTTCATTTTGAGCAGCTATCAGATAATCTGTGAAGTTGATGAAAATAAACGCTATGTTGGTATGAGAATGAGAATTTGATGTTCAAGTCAGACCAGTACTGTACTTGGGTGTAGGAACTCCTCAACTGTATACTCAGTAGCTGTGCAAACTTTCCTAATCATAGTTTTCTTCATGGTCCTAAATCAGTCTCCATATTTTCGATTTCGTCAGTTGTTTTCCCAGCTGAACACATGAAAATGAATTTCAGTTTGTGTTTATCCAGGTATCGGCAAAATAAATAGTGACGTTAATGTAGCTCACTTGTCCATTGAATCAAGTTTTAGCCAAGCAAATCCATCCTTCCCTTTTCAAAAGCCGCTAATCCTCACAAGGGTCGCATGCTTGCAGGTGCCTATCCCAGCTGACTTCTGGCACTGGGTGGGGGACACCCTGAACTGGTTGCCAGCCAATTGCCTGGACTGTGAGGCGGATATGCTAACCATTCTTCCACTGTGCCGCTTTCCAAGCAATTCCCTAGTCCTGAAGTTGATAACTTTCAAGTATTCCCTCGTCTCCCGCCTTGATACCCTTGACAATGTTTGGTAATGTGAATCGTAACAGTTATAAATTTATTGGTGGTGCAATATTGTCTCTATTTTTTTTCTGCCATCGCAGCAGAGAAAGTCATATTTTCCTGCAATCCTCTCAGGGGAGCTTTTGTTCCCTTCAAGGAAAACATCTGCTGGCTGTGAATTGTCAGCGAGTTGGCCAGATGGTTCAGTTATAGTAGTGCAGTTATGTCTTGACTAAAGTATGGTATTGAAACGGTGTAAAGGGCCTCTTATATAACACCGGCGAAAAGAGTCGCGCAAAGAAAAGGAACAAAAGTGAGTATTTGTCAGATTGAAGCTTTTCCCAAATGGACAGCTCGTACTTCCTTTGGTTTCAATTCCTCCATATTCAGTAGGATGAGGACACGATTTTGATTAGGGTGAGGATTACAGGCGGTCCACAGATTCCAGCCTCGTAGGGGGGAATTCTTACAGGAAGCGACGAAAGAGTATGGAGGATTTATATGTAGGCCAAAGGTGTCGGGGTGGAGAGGAGAGCAAAGGTTGTCCGGAGGATGTCCTTACAAAAACACTGCTGACGGTCACATTTATTTACCATTATGTTGCTGGTATTTTTTCAGCCCTGTGACTACAGCGACAGAATTATGGTTAAAGTTGGATTATGTGTGGAGTTAGGATGATACCGTTGAGGTTAAGATTTGAATTAAAATGAAGGTTATCGATTATGGTTGATGGGTTAGGTTTAGTCATTGGTGTTTACGTAATGGTGGATTGTTTGAAGCAGAGTTGGGCAGTCTGTTGGTACTGATGGCCTGTTTGTCATTGCGTTAAACAGTCTGACTATGTAGTGAGCAGACATACTTGCATCCAGGACTAACTGGCTAAGAGATATGGTCTAAATGTGTGTGTATGTGTGTGTGTGTGTGTGTGGGGGGGGGGGTGTTACTGCAACTTAAGTGATGACGGAAGTGCTGTTAATATTTGGCTGATGGTTTGGGTAAACTTAAAAAAGACAGATGATGATCGACAGAGGATCCACGTACCAGCAAAACTGTAAATGATGGACCAGAAAAAAAATGTTAATGCACAATACACAACACACATCGGCATTGAGCCATCAGCTCGGGGCATCGATGTTTTGCGAGTGCAGATGGTGCTATTTCCTGCATACAAGGTGCCATTTGCTCAACGCTGACGGTATATCGCAGGTGTTGGGAGTCGCGTTGATCATGTGTTTGGTCTCGTTTGACCATTCAAGATATTGACTGACCTCTGAGTTAAGAGAGGCTAAAAAAGATCTCTTCTTCTGCCTTGTCTCATTTGTGCTTGTCTTTTCAATGTCCGGACTTAGCATCATTTAAGGCAAGAGTTTTTATTCCACTAGATCCTCTGAAGTGTACTCACACGGAGCCGCCTAATTTGGCTATGAAGAGCTTGTTGGGCAAGGACACTGTTGGCACCTGAGCAGCAAAATTAACAAACAAGTTTGATACTCTGCGCTGATGATGCAGTGCCATCTATGCTAAAAAAAAATACCGTTGCACGGAACGTCGTTGGCATCTGAGCGACGATTGCGCCTCGTGTTCACTGGGCTTCAGTTTGGGGTTAGGTTTTGGCTTAGGTTTATGGGTTGGGTGCAGTGTTAAGTGTTTGAAAAAATAGACCACTACCAGAATTTGTCATCCACTGATTGTTTGTGTTTTTCTTTTTCTCTCAGTATATCAGGGGCCACATAAAATGATGTGGTGGGCCGGATCTGGCCCGCAGGTCTTGAATTTGACACCTGGGCTATACATTGTCCTTAAGTGTGAATGAATGTGTGAATGTTTGGCAATGGCAACCAGTTCAGGATGTTCCCCGCCTTTTGCCCCTAGACAGCTTGGATAGCAAGCAAGCCAGTGACCCTAGTGAGGATAAATACCTATGGAAAATGAATATGAACCTAGTGAGGATAAACAGCAATGGAAAATGGATGAATGAATGGATGGATGGATGGATGGATGGATGGATGGATGGATGGATGGATGGATGGATGGATGGATGGATGGATGGATGGCACAGCACTCTCTAGTAAGTCTTTGCTCTTTGATCCAAAATTGCTTTGTCCTAGTTACATATCGCAAGGGGTACCTCATTGAAAAAAGGTTGAGAGCCACTGAATTAGGTAACTATACAGGTTCTGCAATAGGGCTTTTTTTTTTTTGTTTCTGTCTCCTTTCAGTATGTTTCTTGGCATCTCACCCTTGGCTACAGTGGCTTTGAGATAAGCAGTTGTAGCCCACACCTGTTGCTTCGGCGTTCTCTCAAAACGCGGTATCATGCGGACAGAGATTTTATCCCAGCCTTGTTGGTGAACATTGCCCTGGGGGGAGGGGTTGACTTAAAAGAAAAGGCCTGCGGCTCATAAAAAATGCCGCAATATACTGTAAATTTCACACTCTCTTTACAGAGTCCACCTCTTGGGTCGGGTTAAACCCCCTCTGACACCTACTGTAGGTTTTTATACCTCTTACCCATCCCTCCCTTCTCAAGAACATGAAAGACCACTTAGCTGGGCCGTCAGAAAGCGAGAGAGTGTAGTTGAGGTTTGGGGGTTGCCGCTCCTCACTGTAAGGATGAAGGATTATCGGGCTTGTTGGGGATCTTGTGCCACGTTCGCAAGAGAGCGAGAGCATCACTTTAATAAATTGATTCGTCTGCTGCCAAATGAGAAATGGGCTGCAAAAAACACCTTTAAACCAGACCTGGAAGTCTTGAGGGGATTCAGGATTTCGAAACGTTAGGAATGTATTTGGGGTTAAAGTTAGGGTTAGGGTTGAGGATGGTAGTTAGGGAAAGATAACTAGATTCTAATCTGCTGTCCAGCTCTTACTGTACAGCAGGTTGAATATACTGAAGAGCCTATTGTGAATAGGCTTCTTCCTGTGACTTGAACCCATTCTGACACAACGAGGGGACAAATTGCGTATCCACAGACGGATGTTCTCTGTCACTTCGCATGGCCGAGCAAGGATATCATGACATTATCTTTAAAATGATACCCCTGTTAGTGTCCCACCCTTTTTTCCCCCAGAATAGCGTGGTCGCACAGAAGCCTGTAATTGACCATTCAGGGACTCTGGCAGCTCCGCTAATCAATCAGCAGTGTTAACGGAGAGTGAGCAAGAGAGAGAGAGAGACAGGAAGGAAGCGGTCCTAGTTCCTTAGTGCAGAGACGTTGTCTATTCAAGCAGTAGTTCACAAACTGAAGTCCAAAAATCTTAGCTTGGTGTGAGTCAGTCAAGAAATGAAGTGAAAATAAATCTCTTTGATGGGGAATTTTATTGCAAATGTTTGGGAATTTTACAGTGGACTGTGTAATCTTTTACAAATGTGGATGGTTTCAAAGTTTAATTTCTGGACGATTCAAATTGGGTGAGAAATGTGGAAAGACTACAAGGGCAGACAACGAATGAGATGTGAAATGTGAAAAACGGCAGCATGAGTCAGAACCAAAGCGATGCAATGCCAAACGATTGACCAAGGCGGAAATGTGCAAGCGTGCCTGAGTGAAAGTGAGAGCGGTGGCACGCAGAGCACGTACGACATCTCTGGAGGATTTATTGATGAGAAGAGCCGACAACTCTGTTGTCCCCTTTGCAATGTTTACGAGGCAAAGCAGAGCAACAGAAAATGGTGTTGAGGCCCAATAACTTCCTGCATGGGCAGCCTTTGTAGCATACATTGTTTAATTGGTATTTTGAATAGAACTGGTATAACCCAGGCTTGCTCATCATAGACCACAATACAGGTCTGAGAACAAAAACAATACCTTGGCCCCAATGCAACTGGAACCCTGACTATGACCCTAATCTAACCTATCACTCAACAATGAATGTTTTTTTAATTTTATCATTTAACTCATTCAATGCCAAAGACGTATTTTTACATTTTTTTAAGCGTACGGACATGAAATCCCAGATACTTAAGTATTGAATCGATACTTAAGTACATTAAGGAAATTAATTTCCAGATACTTAAGTATTAAATTGGGTTGGGGTTACCCAAGTATCTGGGACTCTTAAAAAACATGAAAATACTTCCCCAGCATTGAGTAAGTTAATATTTATTTATGAATTATTTATCAAATTGAATTATCTTTTCTTAGGATCTGGCTGGGAAAAATCTTTGCTAACTGCATGTAGCAAGCAAGACTACTGCTTTCCCTCCTGTTTTTCCTTCTTCATATTTTACTAAGAAATGAATTAAGAAAAGAAGTCATGATTGATTTATAGTGATTTATGTGATAAGTTTCCAACCTTTGTGGTATTTCAAAAATATTTGAATCCCCTACCATTGATTTATTTATTAATTAATGTATTTATTTACTTTTAATAATATCATAATTTTTAGTTTTTCTCATATAATTTCCACAATTTTTTTAACAATTAAAAAAAAAATTTAAATAAGGCTTTTAGGTGCGCCTTATAGTGCGGAAAATACGGTACTCTTATTTGTACCGAGTAAAATATTACATTTTTTGTGTGTGTGTGTGTGTAATGCATAACACTACCGCATTACAGCAAAAATAATCCATTACAGTAACTACATTACTTTTATCATGCATTACTACCAAGACTGCTCGTGAGTGCAAAATAACCTTTCCCTTCTCTGATGGGGGCCAGGGTAAGTTTGTGATTATCATAGAGGTGTCTAAATGAAATCATTTTGTATCTTCGAAAGCCACATTTAACCAAATATTGTCACGGCTAGGCATGGCGACGTGAGGCGGTGGAGGGAAAGGGGCTCAAAAACGCAGGAGGACGGAGAGGGTTTGCGCAAACAAAAGTGCTCTTTTAATAATAAAACAGGGCAGGAAAAGCAGAAGACAAAAACTTGACAAAGTAGCAAAATAAATGAGGAACGGAATATAACTCACGAGACTAAATGGGACTACGGGGGAAGACTGGAGGACGAGTACAGAGGCACAGGGAACACGAAGTGACGAGGTACAATAATCCGACAAAAGCAACAGAGGGACGGTGGTTTAAATACAAGGAGACTAATTACTGAAAACACACTACAGCTGGACGGGGATAGGAGGCAGGGGAACCGGATAGGCTAACACGAGAGGAGCAGGGGCACACGGACAACAGGTGGACGAGATAAAACTAACGAGACTGAGAAAGGCAGGTGCAGGGAAAAACAACGCGAATGAATGACGAAATGAACCAGGAACTACTTAAACTAAATCCAAAAACCCAAAAACCCCAGACAGAACGTGACAAATATTAATAAACCTTTCTGGGATTTTGAAAGAAGGAAAAAAATCTGAAATTAATTAATACATTATTAATAAAGTAAAACAGTGTTTATGAAACAAATAATAACCAATTAATACTTTTAGGTTTTTTTCTTTAAAGAACACCATGGAAAATTAATATTCTTGTGGATGCCACTGTTTGCAATTTTTCCTCATCAACTCAACATCAGCAAAACCAGAAAGCAAACAGGCTAAGAAACTGAACTCAGAATGGTTCGTTCAAGTCAAAAAAGTAAGCTTACCTATTACCGGTATACATTTTGTGGAGAATTTTTTTAACCCTAGTAGTGGCTCTGGCCCAGCCGTATTTCCGGGATCTCCCGCCAGGCAATGCCGCTTGATGATGAAAATGAAGACCTCTCGGACGCAGGCATCTTGGCTGGAAAAATATTGTATTTAATAGTTTCATACTGCTGATGTTAAAGCAGCTTCGCTCACAAGGTCAAGTTGGCAAAGAGCCCACTTGGCACTTTGTTCTTGTCTTAAAAAGCTTCTGAAGTTCGTCTTTTCCTATACTACTCAAATTACATGTCTTAGTTCACCTCTGCCAAATGTGGTGCCTGACCATTGGTTTAACTGTTAGGTGGGGTCAACTGGTCAGGTGTCCATTAACCCCAAGCCCCCAGGCTGCTCCAGGAGAGAAGAAATGAATGACTGAGAAGTTACATTGGCAAAAACTACTATAATGAGACTTTAGCAACATACAAAAAAATTTTAAAAAGGAAATAAAGGCTTAATCGTCACATCCCAAATACACTACAGTTCATAATATATTCATATGTGTGTCAGTCTTGATCACATGGCTAGATTGAAAAAAATAATGCCAGACAGAATGTGTGGGCAGGCCACATCTGGCCTGCGGGCCGTACCACCGATTTAGAGT